>NC_134693.1:97322787-97622787 GCF_050947455.1 Rhinoderma darwinii | reverse complement strand
CCCCCAGCAATGCGCCCAACGAACCAAGAAGGGTAAAAGACACGGGTCGCCTCTGATCTGCTTCAATGCCACCAACCTGTCTTGATCCGTGCTGACGTTACCCAACACTCTTACCCACTCCTCCCACTGCTGCCAACAAGCCGAATAAGTACTCCAAGTCGCACTAGCCAACGACCGTTCGATCAACCGTTCCACGGGACCGAAACCAGATCCCATAGATGTTTCGGGCAAGCCAAACCGAACAGCTCCGCTCCCGGTGCCAAATAACGAAATTGATCCCACTGCGAGAGAGAAAGAGCATCAGCGATACAATTGTAAACCCCCAGTACATACACCGCAACCACCCACGTGTTTAAGGACAAGCACACCAAGACTAAGTGACGCAACAACTGAACCACAGGTGGAGAAGATGCCGATACGTTATTAATCGCTAACACCACTCCCATGTTATCGCAGTGGAAACAAACCTTTTTATCCCTGAGAATGTGCCCCCAAATGGTCACCACAACCATGATGGGGAACAGCTTGAGCAGGGCCAGATTCCGTGTAAGACCACTGATCACCCAGCTGTGTGGCCAGTCCCCCGCACACCATTGACCTCCTGCATACGAACCAAAACCACCGGACACCGCCACGTCAGTAAACAGCTCCAACTCGCTCATATCCTGTACCGGCGACATCCACAACGATCTACCATTATATTCCCCGAGAAACGCGTCCCAGACCTGCAAATCCGCCCTGTGCTCCACCACAATCCTCACGAATTGAGGGGATGCCCGGATACCCGCCGTCGCTGCCGCCAATCGCCTACTAAAATCTCTACCCATTGGCATAATCCGACAGGCAACGTTCAACTTCCCCAGCAGAGACTGGAGATCGCGCAAAGTGATCTTCTTCAATCGGCAGGCACGCCTCACCTCTTGACGCAATGACAGTAATTTATTCTCAGGAAGCCTGCACTCGAATTGCATTGCAACCGAATCAATTTAGATCCCTAAAAAACAGATGGTAGGGACAGGGCCAGAGGAATTCCAAAATCCGTCGCAGCCTTCTGCAAGGAATACAACAAATAACCGCAAATAGGGGAACCGCTAGGGCCGACGCACAAAAAATCGTCAAGATAATGTATTAACGAATCCACCCCAGCTACGCCCTTCGTCACCCATTCCACAAAGCTACTAAATGCCTCAAAGTATGCGCAAGAAAGGGAGCACCCCATTGGAAGACACCTATCGACATAAAACCCCCCGTTCCAGAAGCAAGCCAACAGCCGTTGGCTCTCCGGATGGTCCGGCAGCTAGCGAAAATGTCAGTTTTTTCCAACAACGCCCCAGGCCCCGCCTCACGCACTAACACCTCCGCTTTGTCAAATGACGTGTAAACAACCGAGCATAAATCGTGATCTATCCCATCGTTTACCGACGACCCCCTGGGAAAAGACAAATGCTGAATCAAACGGAATTTATGGGGCTCCCGCTTCGGCACAATTCCAAAGGGGGATAGCACTAGATTATCTATCGGCGGCTCGACAAAAGGCCCGGCCATGCGACCCAACGAAACTTCCTTCAAAAGTTTTTTCGAAACGACCGCCGAGTGCAAATAAGCCGACTTAAGATTGCGCCGTGTAAGCGGAACCTCATACGGAGGAGGGGGAATAACAAAACCAAACAAAAACCCCTCATAAATTAACTTGGCTGCAACCCTATTCGGATATTCATTTAGATACGGGGCCATCCTTTCCACCCTCACCGGCGACAGCCCCTTGACCAACGGAGGAGGACTGAGTGCCTGACCGCTTCCCTTTTCGCATACATTTTGCAGCCCCATGCGAGGAGCCGTTGCACTCCGAACAGACATGCTTAAATTTACAAGTGGCCCCGAACTTACACTGGCCATCATTGAATTGCCAGCAGAACACGAGTATTGACCCAGAGCCCTGTCCGGACTGACTAGACTGACCTCCTTGGCCAATGCTTCCGGAAAGGACTGCTTAACCGGGGCCGTCACCCGCAACCAAAGCTGGTGGCGAAACTGCTCATCATACCGCAACCACACCTGACCCCCGTACGCCCGATGAGCCTCCCCGATGGCATCGAAATAACAAAACAACGCTGAGCAATTTTCAGGCGCCTTTTCCCCAATCACACTCGCCAAAATAGCAAAAGCTTGCGACCAATTCACGAACGTCTGCGGGATAAGCCTATACCGCCGACGCTCCTCTTCCTTCTTCTTACTCTCATCCCGCTTGCCCTTATTCAAGTTGAGCTTCGCAAGCGGCAGAAGAGAAAAAATGTCCACGTACTCGTCCTTCCAAATCCATTCCCGAACCTCCTTTTTAAGGTGGGCCCCTAAAGGACCCTCAAAACAGACATAAACCTCGCCCCGAGCACAATCATCAAGCCAAATTCTATCCCCGTCCTTCTGCACCTTGGTTTGAACAGACACTGCCACTGCTTCCTTGGATGCCCCCGAAACTTCCCCAACCAGGGACCGCGGCTGTACATCACGAGGACCTTCCCAAACCACCGCCGGGGACCCCGCCGGAACTGCAGGCGCCGCAGCCCTATCTAAGCGCCCGACTAACTTGCGCAAAATACCCACTAAATCTGATAAGCCATCGCGCCCGGCAACGCCACTACCGACAGCCGATACTTCCGCGCTCGCTGCCCCACCCCCAACACCCGACATAAAAATTGCTGGATATGGCAAAGTAGGAGTTACGCACCCACCAGGCTGCCCAGGCGCTGTGTTCCCGCCAGCCAGAAAATTCTGAACGCGCTGCGACTCGTCCAGCTCTCCATCTTCCAGATCCTCTCTCGCTGACGACTGGCACTCGCACCAACATCTCCGACACAGGGACCCCGGCATGCTGACAGAGGGGCCGGCGACCTGCCACCTGACCGCAAGGACCCAGACTTCCAACTCGTCGTCGCTGTTCTTGGCATCCTCACCGAAGCCTGCCCCCTGGCCGGCACATCACCATGCGGGGCGGCCGTGGACTGCACCCTGGACACTGCATCTGAAGGCAGTGGCGTAACAGGGAGCCCGGCCTGCGACTCCCTGTGAACCGCCGAGCCCCGTCAGGGCTGGGGATTCCTGCCAGGACGCAGGCCCTGGGAGGAGGCGGCCGTCCCAGCAGCCGGCCTACAGTGTCCTTAGAAGGGCTCCCCCTGTACGTCGAGCCCGCTGGACCACATCCGGACTCAACCGTTCAGGTGGGCGGGACCGCCGGGAGCGGCGGGGTGACCGAGCAACCGCTGCTCCCGACGATGCCCTCTGCTTTATTTCAGCAGGGGCAGCAATTAGCAACTCTCCCCCCCACCACCATGTCACCAGCGCCAGAGAGAGGGGCGGGGGAGGGGAGCACATCTGGGCTAGCAGCCGACACAGAGCACCGGGCTCGGCGCGAAGACGGGCCCGTCTGAGGTATCCTGGCCAGCGCTGCCACTGTCTCCTCCAACCACCCCGGACCGTGGAACTCAGCTGCCGCGCGCAGCTGATCAAGCATGCTGACTGGAGACGCCATACTCGCAGGAAGACAGGGCAGTGGGAGCTAACTTTTTTACCTGTTATTCCTCCCGCTGCTTCCGGCTCAATGCCGAAAAGAGCGGGAGGAACAGATACCGAACCCCAACTCCTCCCCTCTCCATCTCCTCCCTCTCCCTGCCTCCACTAACCATTTGCCCCCTGATTGGCTAACCTTCCCTCCTATGGCAGTCATGGAGGCTTTCCCTTAAGCCCTCCGTGCTGCCGTCCAGCCTCGTCTTTACTTTGTGACTTTTGCCTGATCAAACCGAGTTGTGATTCATTGTTTGCTCCATATAAATAACTATATATTTGATGTTGTGTATTTTCTGACCACCACTGCAATCCTTTGTTTTAGATGATTTTAACAGTTTTTATGAGATTATATTATTTTGTCTGTATTTATTGCACTAATAAAGATATTTTGTTATTGACCATGTGTCGTTTTGCTATATGGTTTTGTGGTATACATTTGTAGCTATTTGACAGGTATAATATGCTGCAATACATAAGTATTGTAGGATATTATAACAGTGATCGGACAGTTGGACCTTCAAGTCCCTAGTGAGACGAAAAAAAAATGTTAAAAAAAAGTTTCACATTTTTTTATACAAAAATAAAAAAGTATGAATTTAAAGTAATAAATTTAAAACTCACCCTTTTTCCATTATCAAGAACTTAATTATTAGAAAAAGTAATAAACTATACAGAATTGGTATTGCCGCATCCGTAATGGCCTGAACTATAAAAATATTATGTAATTTATCCAATGCAGTGAACGCCATAAAAATAAATAATAAAAAAACAATACCAGAATTGCTATGTTTTTGGTCACCTTAGAATAAAAAGTGATCAAAAAGTTGCATGTATCCAAAAATGGTACCAATAAAAAAACATATAGCTCGTCTTGCAAAAAACAAGCCCTCATACAGCTCTGTCGACCAAAACATTTTTTTAAAGTTGTGGTTCTCATATTGTGGCAACAGAAAAAATACATTATTTTTACAAAATAAATGTTATTGTGCAAATAGTTGTAAAACATAAAAAAGCAATATAAATTTGGTATCGCCAGAATCGTACTGACCCACAGAATAAAGTAAATATGTCAATTATAGTACACGGTGAACGCTGTAAAAAAAAGGATAAAAACAATAGCAGAATTGCTGTTTTTTGGTCACCACGCTTCTCAAAAAATAGAATAAAAAGTGATCAAGAAGTTGCATGTATCCAAAAATGGTGCCGATAAAAACTACAGACTGTCCCGCAAAAAACAAGCCCTCACACCGCTCTGTCACAAAAAAAAAGTTATGGCTCTCAGAATATGGCGACACAAAATGTGCAGAGTGCGATCCAAAAGGGGAATAAGATCGGGCACCATTTATCAGTGCGACACAGGCCACAGAACTGCGGATTATTATTTATTTACCGAATTATTATATCCTCTTATTATGTACTGATGTACTCCGCACAGCTTACATATGCCCCCAGATTATAAACTGAAATACCAGCAAAACCCCAAACAGAAAAATTACCAAGCAAAATCTGTGCTTCATAAGCCAAATGGCGCTCCCTCCATTCTGAACCCTTCAGTGTGCCCAAACAGCAGTTTACATCCACTTATATGGCATCGCCGTACCCGGGAGAACCCACTTAACAGTTTATGATGTATTTGTCTTCAGGGGCACAATCTGGGAATAACATATCGTGCACTTAAATGGCATATCAGCGGAAAATCCACTGCACATTTTTCTAGTAAAAATAGTAGCATTGGGTCATACGCACTGCACCCTTTAATAAATGCCTTGAGGGGTATATTTTAAAAAATGGGGTCACTTCTTGGAAGTTTTTGCTTTACTATTTGACCTCAGAGTCCTGCAATTGGGGGCAAATGCTATGGAAAAATCACTAAAATAGACCTCAAATGCGCATGGTGCTCTTTCACTCCTTTAATCTAACACCAATCCAGCAAAATCTGCGCTCCTACAGGCAAATGACGCTCCTTCTCTTCAGAGCCCTGCCGTGTGCCCAAACAGCTGTTTAGGGCCACATATGGGATATTGCTGTACTCAGGAGAAATTGAGTAAAAAATTGTGTGGTGTTTTTTTCTCCAATTACCCCTTGTAAAAATAAAACATTTAGAGCTAAAACAGCATTGTTTTGGGAAAAATTTAATTTGTCATTTTCACTGCCTAATTCTAATAAAATCTATGAAACAGCTGTGGGGTCAAACTATTCACTACCCCCCTAGTGAATGCCTTGAGGGTTTTATTTACCAAAATGGAGTCACTTCTCAAGAGGTTTTTACGGTACTGGTACCTAAGGAACTCTGCAAATACGACATGCCACCTTTAAACCAAACCAGCAAAATCTGCATGCCAAACGGTGCTCCTGCCATTCTGAGCCCTACCGTGTGTCCAAACAGCAGTTTGTGACAACATATGGGGTATTATCGTATTTGAGAGAACTTGATTTACAAATGTTGGTGTTCTTTTTCTCTTTTATTCCCAAAAAATCGGAGCTGAAAAGACTTTTTGTGTGAAAAATGTTTCGATTTTAATTTCTATGACCTAATTTCAATAAATTCAGCAAAACACCTGTGGTGTTAAAATGCTTACTATGCCCTTAGATTAATTCCTTGGGAGTGTAGTCCCGAAATGGCGTCTTTTTGGGGATGTTTCCTATGTTTTGGCACCACAAGACCTCTTCAAACATGACATGGTGCCTACAATATATTCTAATAAAAAGGAGGCCCCAAAATCTAGTAGGTGCTCCTTTGCTTCTGAGGCCTGTGCTTCAGTCCACCAGGGCCACATGTGTGACATTTTTAAAAGCTGCAGAATCTGAACGATAAATATTGAGCTGAGTTTCTCTCCTAAAATCTTCTGTGTTACAGAAATAAAATGGATTATAATGGAATTTCTTAAAAAAATAATAATATATATATATTTGTAAATGTCACCTCCAAAATGTTAACTAGTAACTATTTTGTGTTGTATTACTATCTGTCTTACAAGCAGATACACTCAAATTTAGAAAAATCAAAAATTTTCAAAAATGTCTCTAAATGTAGGTGTTTTTCACAAATAAACACTAAAGGTATTGACCAAATTTTACTATTAACATAAAGTACAATGTGTCACGAGAAAAAAATTCTCAGAATCGCTTGGATAAAAGAATAGCATTCCAAAGTTATTACCAGGTAAAGTGACACAGGTCAGATTTGAAAAATGGTGTCTGAGCCTTAAAGAGGCTCTGTCACCAGATTTTGCAACCCCTATCTGCTATTGCAGCAGATCGGCGCTGCAATGTAGATTACAGTAACGTTTTTATTTTTAAAAAACGAGCATTTTTGGCCAAGTTATGGCCATTTTTGTATTTATGCAAATGAGGCTTGCAAAAGTACAACTGGGCGTGTTGTATGTATTATGTGCGTACATCGGGGCGTGTTTACTACTTTTACTAGCTGGGCGTTGTGTATAGAAGTATCATCCACTTCTCTTCAGAACGCCCACCTTCTGGCAGTGCAGACACAACGTGTTCTCGAGAGATCACGCTGTGACGTCACTTCCCCAGGTCCTGCATCGTGTCGGCCACATCGGCACCAGAGGCTACAGATGATTCTGCAGCAGCATCAGCGTTTGCAGGTAAATCGATGTAGCTACTTACCTGCAAACGCTGATGCTGCTGCAGAATCAACTGTATCCTCTGGTGCCGACACGATGCAGGACCTGTGAGTGACGTCACAGATCTGCCCTGCCAGAAGCTAGGCGTTGTGAAGAGAAGTGGATGATACTTCTCGTCAGAACGCCCAGCTAGTAAAAGTAGTAAACACGCCCCGATGTACGCAAATAATACACGCCCAGTTGTACTTTTACTTTTCAACACGCCCACTTGTACTTTTGCAAGCCTCATTTGCATAAATACAAAAATGGTCATAACTTGGCCAAAAATGCTCGTTTTTTAAAAATAAAAACGTTACTGTAATCTACATTGCAGCGCCTATCTGCTGCAATAGCAGATAGGGGTTGCAAAATGTGGTGACAGAGCCTCTTTAAGGCCCAAACTAGGCTGCATCATTAATGGGTTAAAGTGGTTTTACAACTCATAAAGTGGGGGGAATACAATTAGGATATGTCATCACTTTCTGATCGTGGAGTTCTGACTGCCATGACTACTTGATGTTTAGTAAAGCCAATCCCTGTCTTTACAGTTTACAAAATGGGCCATCAATTGTCTTAGAAATGACCCAGATCAAGAGACTATGAAGGAATTCTTCAGTTCTCTTGACTATAAATGCAGCAGAGATTGTGGTATCCATAAAAATATAATGCAGCCATTTTTAATGAATACATATGGTTGTTGGCCTTCTACCCGCTCTGGTAGGCCTATGATATGTATAATTTACGCTGCATTCGTTCACATCAGGTATGACCGTCTTGTCTCAAGATGCCTAGATCGATTCTTACCACCTCTATTACCTTTCCAGGACATGGTACATGAGGTAATGGCTGCCCACAGCTGTTCTGATGCCTATTACAAGCTGGTAGGGGAATTGTGAAGCAGTATGTATTCAGGATTGTAAGGAGTAAGAGGGCTGAGCACAGGAGATTCAGCATGTAGCGTGTTCTTACTGGTGCAGAGTCACATCCTCTAATGGGGGTCTTTAGGGTTTATTAAAATTCAAAACTAAAATTATATATTTTAAGATAATATAAATGATTTCCCCCATGTCACACAGACAGAAATGATCATTTATCACCTATAAAGAATTCATCAGAGAACGTTCCCATTAAAAACTTCAATTTTATTATTTTCAATAAAAAAATACTCTATACAGTAAAGCAATTGATGAAAACACCCGGAAAAATTACAGATCACACTAAACTTTTCTAGAGGTACAAATCATACAATATCATCAAATTCATATTCCCAATGGTAAAGCCATACTGATATATGTAAATTATGGGTGTGGTCATAAAAGCAGCTCAAACCGGTTATAGCTATTGTGATGTCACAGAGCTTGGGTATAAACAATGATGTTGGTCACAGAGCTGTCACTATCAGTTGGATGTGACCGGTAAGTTCTCTATCAATGCTACATCTGTACTTCACGCTAATTAATTTGTTTTATTAGGAACATTGAATTATTCCATCTCTAGAAGATATTGTGTGATAGTGGTAGTAATATGGTATTAGTATTAGTGTGCAATTAAATTGCTCAAGTATCTTAGATTTGCAGGGTAAGTGGCCAAAATTTGAGCTCCCTTATTATCATTATGTCTACCACTTGTAAAAGAGAAATTTCAATATGCTCATATTAGAAGACTGTATATTAGGGGACTATAATTCCTTATATTATTTAGGTTCACCAGAAATAATTACAATTTAATTCAATTCTGAATTTTGATCAATTGATATAAAAATTATTAGTGGGGAATTGATACTGGTCTGGGGCTATTTATCATGGTTTGGGCTAGGCCCTTTATTTCCAGTGAATGGTAATGTAAAGACTATTTAGACCATTGCATGCTTCCGACTTTGTGAGACTAGTTTGGTAAAGACCCTTCCCTGTTTCTATATGACGTTGCCCCTTTGCACAAAGCAAGGTCCATAAAGACATGGAGTGATAAGTTTGGTGTGGAGGAACTTGACACTCTGCACAGAGCCCTGACCCCAACATCCGAGCCTGAACTCACAAATGCTCTTTTAATTAAATGGGCAAAAATTCCAACAAACACGCTACAAAATCTTGTGGAAAGCCTTGTCAGAAGAAGTTATAGCCACAAAAGGGGGGCCCAACTTCATATTAACATCCATGGCTTTGTAATGGGAAGTACCACAAGCTTATAATGGTGTAAAGGGTCAGCTGTCCACATCTTTTGGCCACATAGTGTATTTTGGGTTTATGTATTGTGATGTCACTACTATTAAAAATAATGATAAATCCATATTGATATATGCAAATTATGGGTGAGGTCATAAAAGCAGCTCACAGCTATTGTGATGTCACAGAGCGTGGGTGTATACTATGGTGCTGGCCTCAGAGCTGTCACTCAGTTGGATGTGACCGGTAAGTACTCTATCAGCACTGCGTCTCTAGATGAGTCTCATCTATCAGTTTCTTTATGAATATTTTATTCTTAGGTACAATTCTGCTGTGTCTGCCATTTAAAGTTTAGTTTATATTTGGAATAGTTATACTAATATACTAAGAAGTTGCTAAGTGGCAATATGGCGGCCTGTGACTTCTGCTCCAGAGACAGAATGCAGCTTGCAGACAAAAATTGCCATCTGTATTCTGCTGGTAAATTGATAAAGCAACCTCAAAGAAAGGGAATGTGAATGTCCTGCAGCCCTGAGAACTTATTATTGGAACCCTTCAGTTTATAACAGGAGTAATTCACGTAATAAATATTTACTAGGGAATTACTAATTATGCATTTGAGGTTTTCTATTTGTGTAAAATACACAATTATTATTATTATTATTATCAATAATAATTACTAATATAAAAATGTTAGGGAAGTTACTTCTTAAGAACAGCCCTGACCCCATAATCCTGTATCCTCAAAAGCAATTGTCATTTTTCATTAATATATATATATATATATATATATATATATATATATATATATATATATATATATATATAAAATGTAATAATGTCTATAACAAACGACAGAGGTTCTAAATTATAGTTAGTATCTCATATAAAAATTACATAAACCCCGGAAATGTCATACCGTATGGTCAATTCAACAACCAATACATTGTTCCAGAATCCAAACCCCAAGCAATGTCATTCACAGGGGGTCCAAGCCCCAAGACCCCAAGTAATGTGATCTTCAAACACTTCTGATTGTCTAGATCCTGTACTTGGAATACCCCTTTTATAACTAATTTCTCCAGCTGGTTTCCTTTAAGTTTTCCCTAACTATTTCTTTTTCTGGTCATTCTAGATCTTGCTGTTGGATTGACACTGTTGGATTACTGTGTTGCTTTTACGGTCAGCGATTTGTCCTATTTTCAGAGAACTAGAGGCGATTAGTTAAATTCAATCTTTACTGTCGCCTGGTTTTCTACCACGGACATTGGTGCAGTTTTGCACCCGGGTTATTAACCAACCATGCCCTTTTGGAAAAAATCAAAAAAATATCATGTGTCTCAGATTCCTGATAATGGAAATCTAATGAAAGAGATACCAACTATGGAGGAACCTAACATCTCACTCCAGAAGTTTTCCAACATCAAAGATATGCCAGCCGAAAAATGCAGCGATCCAAGTCACAGCAAACCTTGTGACATTGGCTCAAAGAACGCCAAGAAGAGCGCAATCAGGAGCTTGGGCAGCAGCGCTGTGATTGGCGCTAAAGAACTGGATCGCTGTTTCCCAAATAGACGGCTGAGATTATACGTTGCCACCTGGAATATGGAGGGAAAGGTGAGAAGTAACATACAATATCTATTGTGAACCATGAGTGTATCTGATCTAAGGCTATGTTCACACTGAGTATTTTGCCAAGTTTTTTGACGTGGAAACCGCGTCGCAAAACTCGGCAAAAACAGCCCGAAAATGCCTCCCATTGATTTCAATGGGAGGCGTCGGCGTCTTTTTTCCGCGAGCAGTAAAACTGCCTCGCGGTAAAAAGAAGCGACATGCCCTTTCTTCGGGCGCTTCCGCCTCTGACCTCCCATTGACTTCAATGGGAGGCAGATAAAGCGTATTTCGCGGTGTTTTATGCCCGCGGCGCTCAATGGCCGCAGGCGAAAAACGCAGCGAAAAACTCTGCGAAAATCGGCGTGCAGGGAGAGGAAAATCTGCCTAAAACTTCCAAACGGAATTTTGAGGCAGATATTCCTCCTGTAAAATACTCTGTGTGAACATAGCCTAAAGTTGGATAAATTTGCAGTTGGATATGAGATAGACATATTATATACTACCCTAGGCCCAAATTTTCTAAACATTTGGGACAATCAATGTTGCTGCACACACTGCAAACTGTCAAACGAATAATCTATGTCTTTGGAATGGCAATGCCTCTGATCCTAAGACTGCAGCACTGGCCATAGTCTATAAAGACTAAAATCCAATTCGATCAGATATAATTTTTTGTAGGTGATATAGAAGATGTCAGTTTGGTTGGTGCTCTGTGTATACATTATTAATATCTTCGTATTTTGAGCAGGAGTTCCCACAAAATCTAGAGGATCTGCTGTTGCCATCAGATGACTCCAAAGACATTTACGTAATTGGCGTTCAGGAAGGATGTCCAAACAGGTAAGTCTTCTCAGGTTGTCTTACAACAGTCTATGTCTGCAGATGGACTACAGGTCGGCTGATTGAAATTCTCTCTTGACCTACTACTTATTGTAGGATCACTCCTAAATTTTCCTATTTAACCCCAGAGGTTATAATATTGATTATTTAATAAATGAGTTCAATATTTTAATCTGGTGTAATTTATTAATATGTAAACTTGAAATTGTGTCTTCTTGTAGACGGGAATGGGAGATAAAATTACAAGAGACTCTTGGTCCACACTACGTGCTATACCATTCATCCGGGCTCGGAGTCCTGTATCTCACCATCTTTATTCGACGGGAACTGATCTGGTTCTGCTCAGGTAAGATTCACTTTCTTACATTTACATAATAAGTCCTAATTGAAGTCATTAGTTGGAACTTCTTATTTAGTCATTAGAACTAGATGTCTAAGAACCCAACTCTCAGATTCTTCACTGTGGAGTATTGGAGATCTGATAGTTTACTCCACAGTTACAAAGTGTGAAATGGTGTTGTAGTAATATTTCCAGCGTTTAATAGGAAACTATCTCTGTTTCATTGTTGCATGTTATAGTATTAACCACTAACCCTTCTTCTTGTGTTTCATTTCTTATACAGAGGTAGAGCACACCCATGTAACAACCAGGCTATTCCACCATGTCAAAACTAAAGGAGCCTTGGGTGTTGCCTTCACCGTCTTTGGGACATCATTCCTGTTTATTAATTCCCATATGAGATGTAAGTATGTCTGTTTTTAATATATGACTATGTACAGTGTTATTGTGTATAAAAGTGCTGCTGTTTAATAATAATAAGCTGGAATATATGAGATGACATGAAAAGATCTGTACTATTGATGTTTTGGTGTAAAATTAAAAGTTCTTCCTCATTTGGTCAAACTTCTTCTAATCCATCAAACTTATTCTATATAATGAGAGAATAATACTGGAAGGATAAACGGCCTAATGTCCTCTACAGACTGCTATAGAAATACATTATCCTCTGTCATGAAAATTATTGTGTCTTAGATTTATAGTAACAGAAATATCAGTGCGTCTGGTGTACAGAGTGCGGACCCAGATCATAGAACTCCACCAGTCTCATCTTCTAAAATGTCAATAGAAATCCAATTAATATAAATACTATTTGTAAAAAATTGATTGTTGAGGGAACATTCAGACTACACATCCCAAGAAGTAGATACGATACCTAGATAATATAAGATAAAGAAACCTATTGTCAAAGAAAACTTAAATATGGTGGTTGTCCTAAATTCCAAGAGGTCATATTTACTGATATGTATATTTTTGTTGGCAGTTGGGGCAGTCTACAAGAGGATCCAGGACTATAAAACTATCACCGAGGGTCTCCGTCTGCCTCAAATTATTCCGGAAAGAATAAACTCCAATGCCTGTGAGTATTACTTATGTGGTTGAACCTATCAATTCCTTTATCTCTCTATTTATCTCCATTGACTCTAATGCAGTCACGTCGTCTAACTGTGTCCTGTGTTTATCTCATACTACAGTGGACGTCACCAGCCGCTTTGATCGTGTTTTTTGGTTTGGGGACCTCAATTTTCAACTGAAAGAGGACAGAAAAAACGTGGAATCTCTTCTGAAGAACATTAAAGGAAGAGATATGTCCAGTCTCCTCAAACACGACCATCTGAATGAAGCCAAGAACAACGGTACATTTACTAGTAGACAGATCTCTATCACTCCTCAGCCTGTATTATGACCACATACACCTCGACAGATCAATACAAATCACTGTCATGATGGTTCATATGTTCTCCACATTCTTATATAGCCCTACATCTCTTGCACATGTTTTTAATACTGACATGTTTTTTTTTCTTTTAATTTAAGGGTCCATATTTGTAGGGTTTAAGGAGCACACCATTGAATTCCTTCCTACATATAAGTTCGACATTGGCACAGACACCTACGATACATCAGAAAAGCAGAGAGTCCCATCATATACGGTAAGATATCTTATTTCCAGGTCTACAGAGCTAAAGAAAGAATACATTTCATGAATAGATTTTCATATAATAAATCCCCTCGCCCAAGGTAATGAATTGTTATTATAGATGGAGGAATAATTCTTAAGAACAAAGCATCCAGTCCATTTTACTTGTAGTGAGTTTGTCATCGTCTCCCAGTGTAATATGTCTTCGCCTAGCATGGCTCAAAGATACTTATTTCATTAAATCTGTGTGGCCAAGTCAAACCTTAAATGCAAGAAAGTCTCAAAATTTATATTTCTTAAATAAAATAGGCCGAAATGTTCAGTCTATGATGCTATGAGGTTTATAAATAAATTATAATATGATTGCACTGATGATATTTGTTATTTTTATGACCTCTACAGGACAGGGTGTTGTTTAAAAGCCAATACGAGGGAGATGTGCGAGTCCTGAAATACGACTCTTGCCCTGTTTTGAAGACCTCAGACCACCGACCCGTTTTTGGTATCTTTGAAGTAAAGCTCAGACCTGGTTCAGATAAGTAAGTCATGATTTCCTCCATGTTGTTGGTATGATCCTTTCAGTAGCCGCCATTACTACATGGGCCTTATAGCCAGAGCTCACACTTTGGGGTAGGTGGCTGTATACCTGGGTGACAGTACTGGAGTAATCTAGGATGTGAAACAAAACAATTATTGTGTGGTTACCTGCTAACATTATCATATGTTTTACATCAATATATTTCTCATTCCAGCATCCCATTGGCTGGTGGACGCTTTGACCGCAAGATCTATTTGAAGGGCATTAGGAGGTTAGAGCAAAAAAAGTAGCTGCGTCTGTTCATGTCCTTACAGCACATAAGGTGAGAGCATTGTACTTGTCTATTATGTTTGCTGTGAGAATGTTCTTCCATCTCTTAAGTCTTCCTCTGTATCAGTAATTTATTTTATCAACCAACATAAAGAAATTGTAAATAAGTCATTCTATCTTCTAGTTCAATTTTCTTGTATTCAGATATTTATTTAATTTCTAAATGAAGGTTATGGGTTTTAGAAGAAAACTGTAAGCGTGTGTGTAGTATAATAGATTGGTGGGAATTCATTAAGACTGACGTTTCATACACCGGTCTTAATATAAAAAAACTTGGAGTAAAATGTGCCTAATTTATTAAAAGGCCCACACCTTAATAACTAATAATCCATGTTATTATGATAAATGTGTCGGCAGCTGGTGGCTCTGCTGCTTCAGCTACTCTCTGTCCACTTTTTTAGAAAAGTGCCGAAAGCGGCAGAAACTACATGATAGATACAAGGAACATTGTTATTGATGTAAGACATTACTTGGCATCTTGCAGGACTCCTAAGGAACATTTACCATCTTAGGTGCATAAAACAATGATTCCACCTTTGTGAACATCAGAAAGTTCCTGTAACATCCTTAACAGCGCAGCTTTAGATCAAACCCATCGCTTGGATCAATCATCTTCAAGGTTTGTAGTGTAACCCCTAGGATCAAATAGGAAAATCCACAATAAAACCTCTTCTAGATTTTGTGACTGCCAAGAAACACACATTAGTAGAGCATTAATAGCAAATATTTCTCTTGCAGCATAAACATCAATTCCGCAGTATATCTGGCGAGAACTGCGCTCCCTGTGACCGGAGGAGCCGCCATCATTGCTGATAGAAAGGTAAGTTCCTCTAGATATGTCCCCTCTATATTTGGTAAGCAGCCTGAATGATGAATATTTAATAGGATTGTGTGCTTCTCCCCCCAGAAAAAGTCAGCAGATACAAACAGACCATCAACATCAATGCCAATAACAACCAAGTGCAGAAGCCGCCATCTTACAAGTATTCCAATGGCGAGACTTAAAATTTTCTACATCTGTCACAGAAGAGACATCAGTGTGGTTACCGGTGCATCAATGTTACCCAGAAGACCAGGCACAGAACAGTAGAACATGTCATCTCTTCCTGTGTCTCTGGAATACAGATTTCCCACCACTTACTGATACTACAGTATATACTGTGACATCTTCCATTGTTCTTGCTGGATCTTGTATAACATCATCTTTACCATTATATATTTTGATCCACAAAAACCTTAAATAAATCTTTAACATCAATTCATAAGTGTGACTGGTATTTATTAGTGTGTTCAGTGCCCGGCTACAACTTACCACAGTGTATACAATTCACTTATCCGACCATTCACAGCGCTATTTCTGTGACATCGCGTTTAATCCAGTGGTAGGTGACAGGACATTGTATCATATGTACACAATACAGAGAGTATGGAACGTGCCGCCATATGTACTGGATTAGATCATGTGTTGGACAAAAAGTGACAGGAGATGTAAAATATTGATATATTTGATAGTTGTTTAAATTTCAGTTCCATAAAATGTAATGTTGGGCTCTCTTTACAAGCGGAGACAATCACATTAAGCAGGGAAGCCGCTAGGGTGACACAATCCCCACAGATCTCAGATTGGACAAACGGGCAGGATGAGAGCTGCCAGTTGAGATTGCCAGTTAGGGCAGAAGTTACAAAGTGACTGATCAACCAAAAATACTTTGTATTGCTAGCCTGAATGGCGTATCGCTAGCTCAGCATTTCATATGAGAACAAAGACCCTCTGCAGCACAAGTTTAAGTTGAGACTGAACCATAGCAAACACATTGTCCCATTCTCACAAGTTAAATCAGAAACCGCCAAGTATAGAGCCTATTTATTAGTGAAATCGTCAAGCTTATGTACTAAATATTATAACCGTGCAGACTGTGCCTCTGTTGGAGTAAAGTTCTGTTCAGCATCTTATACCTGTGTCGTCTGAAGTTCTTGCTGTGCAATTTCCTCTGCGGGGCAGTAACCCTCCTAAACTCCCTCCCACCTGTTACATTTGTCCATACTAAAGTCCATTACTCCATTGAAGTCGCCAATTAGTAGCAGTGGATAATCTGCAAGGGCTTTTTATCAATAAACTCCTGTACCACACCCAAGACAGAAGGATTAAAGGGTGGCGGTAAATAAATTGAGACAATGATACATTGAAGATTTTGTATTGCACAGTCCAGGAGCACAAACTTTCCTTCTTATTCTTCCCAATATGTATGGCAGGTTAATTTGCAGTTAGGGTATGTTCACACGCAAACTCAAAAACGTCTGAAAATACGGAGCTGTTTTCAAGGGAAAAGAGCTCCTGATTTTCAAACGTTTTTTAAGCCACTTGCGATTTTCTCGGCGTTTTTCGCTGCGTTTTTTACGGCCGTATATGGAGCTGTTTTCAATAGAGTCTATGTAAATGGCTCCAAAAACGTCCCAAGAAGTGACCTGCACTTCTTTTTCGCTGCTGTTTTTAAAAAAAACGGCCCGTCGGAACAGAACGCCGTTTTTCCTATTGAAATAAATGGGCAGATGTTTGAAGAAGAGTACTTACTCCTAAAGTGAAGCAGGGATGAGTTAATGCTCCGTCCAACAAACAAAAGAAGCTGGTGTGCCACCCATGCCGCATTGCGCCATTATTTGTGTAATGTTTGAAAGAGATTGTGCCTCTTTTTTGTAGAGTAGTGTTTACATCCCCTTGTGGATGTTTATATACCACTGGTCAGTAAAGAATTTGTTGTTTGCATTACTTGGGTCTACTGTATTTTATTGCTTGCGACTAACCCTGCGGTCCTTGCCGGTATTTGGCCTTACATAGGGATACATTCTATAGACACGGTGAATGCTAACACTCAATTCCTATTTAGGCTAGGACTTCACAGAGACTGATTGATTTTAATTGATCTTATTATTAAATTCTATTACTTATTTAAGGGTTGCATGCAACTCAATGTATAGCTTTGTATTGCGGCTGTTTATTTGTAGCTAAAATCAATTAGTTGCATGCCAATGCGTTTCCATGATGGCCTTATTTTCACATTTCCAGGAAAAATAACAGAAGACCATCACAACACAGAGTTCTGAGTAAAGATGCTCCATATCAGGAGAGCTGACAGGTCCGCCTTAAAATGGGTAAATCACAGGTGACGTCTTTTCTGATTGTAGACTTACTCTTTCCATTTTATCTCCACCCAGCCAGGACCGCTATGTTGTCTTCTCCTGACATAACATTACAGAGTTTGCTGCTGAGATATCTTTAGTTCTTCACTTCTGCAGCCATCTTCAGCTTCTAGAGCAACGTAAAGAATTCAGACCACAAAATAGACCCCTTAATTCATGCAGACCCCAGACCAGACCACCAAATAAATTTAGACACCAGCCTAAACCCCTATATAAATTCAGACCAGACCCCAGAACAGACCCAATTAACTGCAGACCCCAGGCAAGACTCCAAAATGTAAACCCCAAAACAGAGTAAATAAAATGAATGCAGACCCTAGACCAGACATCTAAATAATGTCAGACCTCAGACCAGACCCCTCAATTAATTGCAGACCACAGACCAGACCGCTAAATTCAGCCCCCAAACCAGAGTAAAGAAAATGGATTTAGATACCTGACCAAGACCTCTAAATAAATTCAAATCCCAGAACAGACCCTTAAATTCATGCAGATCCCAGATAAATGAGTTGGTCGATTGCAAGCAGCTTGTAATGAGGGCGAGCCGTATAACCTCCATTTCCAGCTTATAAACTGATTATGTTATTAAATTGGTTGCCTGTTTCTTTATATTAACTGTTTAGGTGCTCACTGTTAATGTATATTTGTGTATCTGTTGTGTTTCACTGTATAGAAGGTTTTGTCTTACAGGTTGGCAGGAGGACAGGCCGCAGTTCCCAGTGGCACTGTCTTATGTGCGGTGCTGTCACTGTACATAGCAATGAGAGGCTGCTGGACAGTGACAGGGGAGGTACAGGGGGTTTGGAAAGAAAGAGCCTGGTGCTGGCTGGGATCAGAGTGTAATGGCAGTGATGCGCTGCGCCACCATGAAGTCAGGTGAGACGGTGAGAGTCAATAACAAAGCAGAAAATAAGCTAACAAAATGACCTCTTATGGTCTGTAGGCTGATAGAGAAGGCCTATCCTACGTAGGGGTAGGCCTATAAGTGTAGGCTGTCACTGAAACATGCGTGGCTGAAGAGTACCGTCAGCCTAGAGTGGTTCGCTCTGAGGAGTCTACTGGGGCTGTGAGAATAGTCAGCCTGGCATGGGAACCAGTGGTCAGTAGAGCAGTACTGTGCCCAAACCCAGGAGAGGCTATAACTAGGTCCTGATTAGGATAAAGAACGTTCCATGTATTAGAGGGCCGCTTAGATAGCTGCAGTGATGAATGGTTGCCCTGCAGGCCTGAGATGTGGCCTAGTAGTACACCCCTGAATTGTACTGGACTGGGTGCAGTAGTCACTACGACGAGTGGTGTGGTAGGAGCCCTTCAGCGTCAGGACCCTAGTAAGAGTGCATAGGAGCAGATATTTAATATAGTAAAAAGTATTAAAACTTATAAAACCCACTGTGTCAGTTGTATCGGGGCAGCCCCCTTCATCAGGAATACTATGTTTCACAGCATTGAAACAATTTAAATGTCTCTATATTATATAAACAAACCTTTCTACGTTTACTCACGAAATACCGGAAGTGAGGTTCCGAACCCTAAGGCCCTGTTCACACAGAGTTTTTTTGCAGGCAGAAAAATTTTGAGGCAGACTTTGACCTGCCTGCAATTTGCGCAGCATTTACCATTGCGTTTTTCGCCCGTGGCCACTGCGCGCCGCGTGCAAAAAACACTATGAAAAACACTTTCTCTGCCTCTCATTGATTTCAATGGGAGGTCAGAGGCGGAACTGCGAGCCGCTAAAAGCTGCTGCAGAAAAGAAACGCCTCCGCCTTCCATTGAAATTAATAGAAGACAGTTTCGGTCATTTTTTGGTGCTGATTCCAATGCGGTTTCCGTGTCAAAATCAGCGTAAAAAAACTCAGTGTGATCTGGGCCTAAATCTCTTTATACTTCCTATAATGGACATATCTCTCTATGGCAGATGTTTCGGAAGAGGTTCTTTCTCACTCTTTTACCCTTTCTATTCCTCTAATACTTCATCCCAATTACATTATTTAATACAGGGAATTTCTTATATTTCTTTTTCCATGCAAAAATACATATATTAATAAAATAGGATAAAAACAACCAATATGAATCTATGGGGAATAGTAAAGACTCATTTACTTTACTCGTTCTCAAACTCTAATATTATTCCCAAACCCTATTCCTTTCTTTAGTATTTCTTATTTTTTGGATAGGATGGTGCGACTATATAATTTATTATCCTTGTTCTTTTTACGATCATTTGTGGGGCCCTTCTTACTTCATCTTTCAAAAACAGATCACTTAATAGTATTTCCCAATTTCTCTTTAGGATTCTTTTAATTTCTTCAATATTACCATTATATTTAGCAAAATAATGTCAGTCCAAATTTATCTTTCTCTTTTTTCCATCTTGCTTTTTTACAAGGTATAACTTTTCCCTGTTCCTTGTTATCTAGGCAGTCTTTCTGTTTCGTTTTTGACACCTTTTTCTTTACTCCCTCTATAATATTTTTTTTGCTATTTTACGCAAGCATACATCATAAGCACAAGAAAATAGACAAACGCACAAAAAACAAACCCAATCCCAAAAGACACAACCCAATTCAGGGCAGGAGGGTGGGAGCTAACTTTTGTACCTGTTATTCCTCCCGCTGCTTCCGGCTCAATGCCGAAAACAGCGGGAGGAACAGATACCGAACCCCAACTCCTCCCCTCTCCATCTCCTCCCTCTCCCTGCCTCCACTAACCCTTTCCCCCCTGATTGGCTAACCGTCCCTCCTATGGCAGTCATGGAGGCTTTCCCTTAAGCCCTCCGTGCTGCCGTCCAGCCTCGCCTTGACTGGCCTAAGTAGGGTCATGTGCTATTTTACCTTTTATTCCCCTTTTCCACCCATCCACCAAATAAGGACATGTGACAACCGAGATTGGATGTGAAATGGCCACAGCAGCCGTTTATTAATTTACATTATTCTTGAAATACAATTGAATCCAAAACATTCGGATAACTACTTTAGGAATTCGACCAGAGAATTCCTCCTATAATTCACATGACCCAACATGGGTCAGAATCATAAATAACAATCAACATTTTAACACTAAACAGAGCAGGGGAAGTCCTTGAAGCCAGTTTTTTTTTACAGATTTTCCTTTTAAGTTAGCCATCTGCAAACCACCAACAGCTATTTACCTCCAGCCGTAAACCAGCTCGGAGGCACTGCTCACCTCTGCAGATGGCTCCGACCACTTCAAAGGGATAACACCCTATGAAGTCTTCAAATTATATACCTTTTTGGGGGACACATACCCCCGATGCGACCCCCCACCATTTTGTACTGACCAACCTCCAGGACTCCCCCCGCCACAGCGAAACAGGCCTTGACCACCTTAAACCTGTGAGTCCCTCCAAACCACCACCGCCCTCTCAATTCCTTCTGCTAAGAACACGCTCCAAAAATCTATTCCAACCTCGGTCAAATGTACTCCATCATTCCGCCAATATCTTCCAACTCCTGACTCCAAATCCCTGTGTCGAACACAAATGCCCGGACACATCGCCGACCACAAGAGGGCAAACAACACTATCCGCTTACCCCGTCCTACTTGATCAGTCTTGGACCGCCACAAAAGCAACTCGAGTCTATCCCCATATAGACCCACATCCGCCTGTCGCAATCCTCCAGCCCTCACCGCACTAGGAGAAACCAACCCACCAATTCTGAGTGCTCCAAAAAACGCTAGAGAAAAAGCCAAACGAAACAACTCTACCTCATAAGGCGAATTACAAACAGCCCCCAGCAATGCGCCCAACGAACCAAGAAGGGTAAAAGACACGGGTCGCCTCTGATCTGCTTCAGCCCTGCCGCGACGCAAACCCTTCATAGCTTGCCTTACCTAAAAATTCTTGGACGCATCTGGAAAACCCCGCAATTTAAATCCAAACGCCAACCCAGCAATGAAACGATTCACCTTAGCCAGAGAGAACTCCGCCTCCCAAGCATCCCCCAACCAGTATAACAATGCCACCAACCTGTTTTGATCCGTGCTGACGTTACCCAAGACTCTTACCCACTCCTCCCACTGCTGCCAACAAGCCAAATAAGTACTCCAAGTCGCACTAGCCAATGACCGTTCGATCAACCGTTCCACGGGACCGAAACCAGATCCCATAGATGTTCCGGGCAAGCCAAACCGAACAGCTCCGCTCCCGGTGCCAATTGACAAAATTGATCCCACTGCGAGCGAGAAAGAGCATCAGCGATACAATTATAAACCCCCGGTACATGCACCGCAACCACCCACGTGTTTAAGGACAAGCACACCAAGACTAAGTGACGCAACAACTGAACCACAGGTGGAGAAGATGCCGATACGTTATTAATCGCTAACACCACTCCCATGTTATCGCAGTGGAAACAAACCTTTTTATCCCTGAGAATGTGCCCCCAAATGGTCACCACAACCATGATGGGGAACAGCTCAAGCAGGGCCAGATTCCGTGTAAGACCACTGATCACCCAGCTGTGTGGCCAGTCCCACGCACACCATTGACCTCCTGCATACGCACCAAAACCACCGGACACCGCCACGTCAGTAAACAGCTCCAACTCGCTCATATCCTGTACCGGCGACATCCACAACGATCTACCATTATATTGCCCGAGAAACGCGTCCCAGATCTGCAGATCCGCCCTGTGTTCCACCCCAATCCTCACGAAATGAGGGGATGCCCGGATACCCGCCGTCGCTGCCGCCAATCGCCTACTAAAATCTCTACCCATTGGCATAATCCGACAGGCAAAGTTCAACTTCCCCAGCAGAGACTGGAGATCGCGCAAAGTGATCTTCTTCAATCGGCAGGCACGCCTCACCTCTTGACGCAATGACAGTAATTTATCCTCAGGAAGCCTGCACTCGAATTGCACTCGAATTGCATTGCAACCGAATCAATTTAGATCCCTAAAAAACAGATGGTAGGGACAGGGCCCTCAGTTTTACCAGGCGCCAGAGGAATTCCAAAATCCGTCGCAACCTTCTGCAAGGAATACAATAAATAACCACAAATAGGGGAACCGCTAGGGCCGACGCACAAAAAATCGTCAAGATAATGTATTAACGAATCCACACCAGCTACACCCTTCGTCACTCATTCCACAAAGCTACTAAATGCCTCGAAGTATGCGCAAGAAAGGGAGCACCCTATTGGAAGACACCTATCGACATAAAACCCCCCGTTCCAGAAGCAACCCAACAGCCGTTGGCTCTCCGGATGGTCCGGCAGCTAGCGAAAAGCCGCCTCAATGTCAGTTTTTGCCAACAACGCCCCAGGCCCTGCCTCACGCACTAACACCTCCGCTTTGTCAAATGACGTGTAAACAACCGAACATAAATCGTGATCTATCCCATCATTTACCGACGACCCCCTGGGAAAAGACAAATGCTGAATCAAATGGAATTTATGGGGCTCCTGCTTCGGCACAGTTCCCAAGGGGGATACCACTAGATTCTCTATCGGCGGCTCGACAAAAGGCCCGGCCATGCGACCCAACGAAACTTCCTTCAAAAGTTTTTTCGAAACGACCGCCGAGTGCAAATAAGCCGACTTAAGATTGCGCCGTGTAAGCGGAACCTCATACGGAGTAGGGGGAATAACAAAACCAAACAAAAACCCCTCATAAATTAACTTGGCTGAAACCCTATTCGGATATTCATTTAGATACGGGGCCATCCTTTCCACCCTCACCGGCGACAGCCCCTTGACCAACGGAGGAGGACTGAGTGCCTGACCGCTTCCCTTTTCGCATACATTTTGCAGCCCCATGCGAGGAGCCGTTGCACTCCGAACAGACATGCTTAAATTTACAAGTGGCCCCGAACTTACACTGGCCATCATTGAATTGCCAGCAGAACCCGAGTATTGACCCAGAGCCCTGTCCGGACTGACTAGACTGACCTCCTTGGCCAATGCTTCCGGGAAAGGACTGCTTAACCGGGGCCGTCACCCGCAACCAAAGCGCAATATTCTTCTGATCCCACCGAATCGCCGGCCGGACCGCCTTCCGCTGGCGAAACTGCTCATCATACCGCAACCACACCTGACCCCCGTACGCCCGATGAGCCTCCCCGATGGCATCGAAATAACAAAACAACGCTGAGCAATTTTCAGGCGCCTTTTCCCCAATCACACTCGCCAAAATAGCAAAAGCTTGCGACCAATTCACGAACGTCTGCGGGATAAGCCTATACCGCCGACGCTCCTCTTCCTCCTTCTTACTCTCACCCCGCTTGCCCTTATCCAAGTTGAACTTCGCAAGCGGCAGAAGAGAAAAAATGTCCACGTACTCGTCCTTCCAAATCCATTCCCGGACCTCCTGTTTAAGGTGGGCCCCTAAAGGACCCTCAAAACAGACATAAACCTCGCCCCGAGCACGATCATCAAGCCAAATTCTATCCCCGTCCTTCGGCGCCTTGGTTTGAACAGACACTGCCACTGCTTCCTTGGATGCCCCCGAAACTTCCCCAACCAGGGACCGCGACTGTACATCACGAGGACCTTCCCAGACCACAGCCGGGGACCGCGCCGGAACTGCAGGCGCCGCAGCCCTATCTAAGCGCCCGACTAACTTGCGCAAAATACCCACTAAATCCGATAAGCCATCGCGCCCGGCAATGCCACTACCGACAGCCGATACTTCTGCGCTCTCGCTGCCCCACCCCCAACACCCGACATGAAAATTGCTGGATACGGCAAAGTAGGAGTTACGCACCCACCAGGCTGGCCAGGCGCTGTGTTCCCGCCAGCCGGAAAATTCTGACCGCGCTGCAACTCGTCCAGCTCTCCATCTTCCAGATCCTCTCTCACTGACGACTGGCACTCACACCAACATCTCCAACACGGGGACCCCGGCATGCTGACAGAGGGGCCGGCGACTTGCCGCCTGACCGCAAGGACCCAGACTTCCGCCCGGACCTGTTGCCTCGTCGTCGTCGCTGTTCTTGGCATCCTCACCGAAGCCTGCCCCCTGGCCGGAACATCACCATGCGGGGCGGCCGTGGACTGCACCCTGGACACTGCATCTGAAGGCAGTGGCGTAACAGGGAGCCCGGCCTGTGACTCCCTGTGAACCGCTGAGCCCCGTCACGGCTGGGGATTCCTGCCAGGATGCAGGCCCTGGGAGGAGGCGGCCATCCCAGCAGCCGGCCTACAGTGTCCTTAGAAGGGCTCCCCCTGTACGTCGAGCCCGCTGGACCACATCCGGACTCAACCGTTAAGGGGGGCGGGACCACCGGGAGCGGCGGGGTGACCGAGCCTGAGCAACCGCCGCTCCCGACGATGCCCTCTGCTTTATTTCAGCAGGGGCAGCAATTAGCAACTCTCCCCCCCACCACCATGTCACCAGCGCCAGAGAGAGGTGCGGCGGAGGGGAGCGCATCCGGGCTAGCAGCCGACACAGAGCGCCCCGGCTCGGCGCGCAGACGGGCCCGTCTGATGTATCCTGGCCAGCGCTGCCACCGTCTCCTCCAACCACCCCGGACCGTGGAACTCCGCTGCCGCGCACAGCTGATCAAGCATGCTGACTGGAGACGCCATACTCGCAGGTAAGCAGGTCAGTGGGAGCTAACATTTTTACCTGTTATTCCTCCCGCTGCTTCCGGCTCAATGCCGAAAACAGCGGAGGAACAGATACCGAACCCCAACTCCTCCCCTCTCCATCTCCTCCCTCTCCCTGCCTCCACTAACCCTTTACCCCCTGATTGGCTAACCTTCCCTCCTATGGCAGTCATGGAGGCTTTCCCTTAAGCCCTCCGTGCTGCCGTCCAGGCTCGTCTTTACTTTGTGACTTTTGCCTGATCAAACCGAGTTGTGATTCATTGTTTGCTCCATATAAATAACTATATATTTGATGTTGTGTATTTTCTGACCACCACTGCAATTCTTTGTTTTAGATGATTTTAACAGTTTTTATGAGATTATATTATTTTGTCTGTATTTATTGCACTAATAAAGATATTTTGTTATTGACCATGTGTCGTTTTGCTATATGGTTTTGTGGTATACATTTGTAGCTATTTGACAGGTATGATATGCTGCAATATATAAGTATTGTAGGATATTATAACAGCGATTGGACAGTTGGACCTTCAAGTCCCTAGTGAGACGAAAAAAAAATGTTAAAAAAAAGTTTAAAAAAATGTTATACAAAAATAAAAAAGTAAGAATTTAAAGTGATACATTTAAAACTCACCCTTTTTCCATTATCAAGAACTTAATTATTAGAAAAAATAATAAACTATGCAGAATTGGTATTGCCGCATCCGTAATGGCCTGAACTATAAAAATATTATGTAATTTATCCAATGCAGTGAACGCCATAAAAATAAATAATAAAAAAACAATACCAGAATTGCTATGTTTTTGGTCACCTTAGAATAAAAAGTGATCAAAAAGTTGCATGTATCCAAAAATGGTACCAATAAAAAAACATATAGCTCGTCTTGCAAAAAACAAGCCCTCATACAGCTCTGTCGACCAAAACATTTTTTTAAAGTTGTGGTTCTCAGATTGTGGCAACAGAAAAAATACATTATTTTTACAAAATAAATGTTATTGTGCAAATAGTTGTAAAACATAAAAAAGCAATATAAATTTGGTATCGCCAGAATCGTACTGACCCACAGAATAAAGTAAATATGTCAATTATAGTACACGGTGAATGCTGTAAAAAAAAGGATAAAAACAATAGCAGAATTGCTGTTTTTTGGTCACCACGCTACTCAAAAAATAGAATAAAAAGTGATCAAGAAGTTGCATGTATCCAAAAATGGTGCCGATAAAAACTACAGACTGTCCCGCAAAAAACAAGCCCTCACACCGCTCTGTCACAAAAAAAAAGTTATGGCTCTCAGAATATGGCGACACAAAATGTGCAGAGTGCGATCCAAAAGGGGAATAAGATCGGGCACCATTTATCAGTGCGACACAGGCCACAGAACTGCGGATTATTATTTATTTACCGCATTATTATATCCTCTTATTATGTACTGATGTACTCCGCACAGTTTACATATGCCCCCAGATTATAAACTGAAATACCAGCAAAACCCCAAACAGAAAAATTACCAAGCAAAATCTGTGCTTCATAAGCCAAATGGTGCTCCCTCCATTCTGAACCCTTCAGTGTGCCCAAACAGCAGTTTACATCCACTTATATGGCATCGCCATACCCGGGAGAACCCGCTTAACAGTTTATGATGTATTTGTCTTCAGGGGCACAATCTGGGTATAACATATCGTGCACTTAAATGGCATATCAGCGGAAAATCCACTGCACATTTTTCTAGTAAAAATAGTAGTATTGGGTCATACGCACTGCACCCTTTAATAAATGCATTGAGGGGTATATTTAAAAAAATGGGGTCACTTCTTGGAAGTTTTTGCTTTACTATTTGACCTCAGAGTCCTGCAATTGGGGGCAAATGCTATGGAAAAAATCACTAAAATAGGCCTCAAATGCGCATGGTGCTCTTTCACTCCTTTAATCTAACACCAATCCAGCAAAATCTGCGCTCCTACAGACAAATGACGCTCCTTCTTTTCAGAGCCCTGCCGTGTGCCCAAACAGCTGTTTAGGGCCACATATGGGATATTGCTGTACTCAGGAGAAATTGGGTAAAAAATTGTGTGGTGTTTTTTTCTCCAATTACCCCTTGTAAAAATAAAACATTTGTGACAACATATGGGGTATTATCGTATTTGAGAGAACTTGATTTACAAATGTTGGTGTTCTTTTTCTCTTTCATTCTTTGTGAAAATGAAAAAAAATCGGAGCTGAAACGACTTTTTGTGTGAAAAATGTTTCGATTTTAATTTCTATGACCTAATTTCAATAAATTCAGCAAAACACCTGTGGTGTTAAAATGCTTACTATGCTCTTAGATTAATTCCTTGGGAGTGTAGTCCCGAAATAGCGTCTTTTTGGGGATGTTTCCTATGTTTTGGCACCACAAGACCTCTTCAAACATGACATGGTGCCTAAAATATATTCTAATAAAAAGGAGGCCCCAAAATCTAGTAGGTGCTCCTTTGCTTCTGAGGCCTGTGCTTCAGTCCACCAGGGCCACATGTGGGACATTTTTAAAAGCTGCAGAATCTGAACAATAAATATTGAGCTTAGTTTCTCTGCTAAAACCTTCTGTGTTACAGAAATAAAATGGATTATAATGGAATTTCTTAAAAAAATAATAATATATGTATATTTGTAAATTTCACCTCCAAAATGTTAACTAGTAACTATTTTGTGTTGTATTACTATCTGTCTTACAAGCAGATACACTCAAATTTAGAAAAATCTAAAATTTTCAAAAATGTCTCTAAATGTAGGTGTTTTTCACAAATAAACACTAAAGGTATTGACCAAATTTTACTATTAACATAAAGTACAATGTGTCACGAGAAAAAATTCTCAGAATCGCTTGGATAAAAGAATAGCATTCCAAAGTTATTACCAGGTAAAGTGACACAGGTCAGATTTGAAAAATGGTGTCTGAGCCTTAAGGCCCAAACTAGGCTGCATCATTAATGGGTTAAAGTGGTTTTACATCTCATAAAGTGGGGGGAATACAATTAGGATATGCCATCACTTTCTGATCGTGGAGTTCTGACTGCCATGACTACTTGATGTTTAGTAAAGCCAATCCCTGTCTTTACAGTTTACCAAATGGGCCATCAATTGTCTTAGAAGTGACCCAGATGAAGAGACTATGAAGGAATTCTTCAGTTCTCTTGACTATAAATGCAGCAGAGATTGTGGTATCCATAAAAATATAATGCAGCCATTTTTAATGAATACATATGGTTGTTGGCCTTCTACCCGCTCTGGTAGGCCTATGATATGTATAATTTACACTGCATTCGTTCACATCAGGTATGACCGTCTGGTCTCAAGATGCCTAGATCGATTCTTACCACCTCTATTACCTTTCCAGGACATGGTACATGAGGTAATGGCTGCCCACAGCTTTTCTGATGCCTATTACAAGCTGGTAGGGGAATTGTGAAGCAGTATGTATTCAGGATTGTAAGGAGTAAGAGGGCTGAGCACAGGAGATGCAGCATGTAGCGTGTTCTTACTGGTGCAGAGTCACATCCTCTAATGGGGGTCTTTAGGGTTTATTAAAATTCAAAACTAAAATTATATATTTTAAGATAATATAAATGATTTCCCCCATGTCACACAGACAGAAATGATAATTTATCACCTATAAAGAATTCATCAGAGAACGTTCCCATTAAAAACTTCAATTTTATTATTTTCAATAAAAAAATACTCTATACAGTAAAGCAATTGATGAAAACACCCGGAAAAATTACAGATCACACTAAACTTTTCTAGAGGTACAAATCATACAATATCATCAAATTCATATTCCCAATGGTAAAGCCATACTGATATATGTAAATTATGGGTGTGGTCATAAAAGCAGCTCAAACCGGTTATAGCTATTGTGATGTCACAGAGCTTGGGTATAAACAATGATGTTGGTCACAGAGCTGTCACTATCAGTTGGATGTGACCGGTAAGTTCTCTATCAATGCTACATCTGTACTTCACGCTAATTAATTTGTTTTATTAGGAACATTGAATTATTCCATCTCTAGAAGATATTGTGTGATAGTGGTAGTAATATGGTATTAGTATTAGTGTGCAATTAAATTGCTCAAGTGTCTTAGATTTGCAGGGTAAGTGGCCAAATTTGAGCTCCCTTATTAGCATTATGTTTACCACTTGTAAAAGAGAAATTTCAATATGCTCATATTAGAGGACTGTATATTAGGGGACTATAATTCCTTATATTATTTAGGTTCACCAGAAATAATTACAATTTAATTCAATTCTGAATTTTGATCAATTGATATAAAAATTATTAGTGGGGAATTGATACTGGTCTGGGGCTATTTATCATGGTTTGGGCTAGGCCCTTTATTTCCAGTGAATGGTAATGTAAAGACTATTTAGACCATTGCATGCTTCCGACTTTGTGAGACTAGTTTGGTAAAGACCCTTCCCTGTTTCTGTATGACGTTGCCCCTTTGCACAAAGCAAGGTCCATAAAGACATGGAGTGATAAGTTTGGTGTGGAGGAACTTGACACTCTGCACAGAGCCCTGACCCCAACATCCGAGCCTGAACTCACAAATGCTCTTTTAATTAAATGGGCAAAAATTCCAACAAACACGCTACAAAATCTTGTGGAAAGCCTTGTCAGAAGAAGTTATAGCCACAAAGGGGGGCCCAACTTCATATTAACATCCATGGCTTTGTAATGGGAAGTACCACAAGCTTATAATGGTGTAAAGGGTCAGCTGTCCACATCTTTTGGCCACATAGTGTATTTTGGGCTTATGTATTGTGATGTCACTACTATTAAAAATAATGATAAATCCATATTGAAATATGCAAATTATGGGTGAGGTCATAAAAGCAGCTCACCCCGGGTATAGCTATTGTGATGTCACAGAGCGTGGGTGTATACTATGGTGCTGGCCACAGAGCTGTCACTCATCAGTTGGATGTGACCGGTAAGTACTCTATCAGCACTACGTCTCTAGATGAGTCTCATCTATCAGTTTCTTTATGAATATTTTATTCTTAGGTACAATTCTGCTGTGTCTGCCATTTAAAGTTTAGTTTATATTTGGAACAGTTATACTAATATACTAAGAAGTTGCTAAATGGCAATATGGCGGCCTGTGACTTCTGCTCCAGAGACAGAATGCAGCTTGCAGACAAAAATTGCCATCTGTATTCTGCTGGTAAATTGATAAAGCAAATTCAAAGAAAGGGAATGTGAATGTCCTGCAGCCCTGAGAACTTATTATTGGAACCCTTCAGTTTATAACAGGAGTAATTCACGTAATAAATATTTACTAGGGAATTACTAATTATGCATTTGAGGTTTTCTATTTGTGTAAAATACACAATTATTATTATTATTATTATTATTAATATTAATAATAATAATTACTAATATAAAAATTTTAGAGAAGTGATTTCTTAAGAACAGCCCTGACCCCGTAATCCTGTATCCTCAAAAGAAATTGTCATTTTTCATTAATATATATATATATATATATATAAAATTTAATAATGTCTATAACAAACGACAGAGGTTCTAAATTATAGTTAGTATCTCATATAAAAATTATATAAACCCCGGAAATGTCATACCATATGGACAATTCAACAACCAATACATTGTTCTAAAATCCAGACCCCAAGCAATGTCATTCACAGGGGGTCCAAGCCCCAAGACCCCAAGCAATGTGATATTCAAACACGTCTGATTGTCCAGATCCTGTACTTGGAATTCCCCTTTTATAACTAATTTCTCCAGCTGGTTTTCTTTAAGTTTTCCCTAACTATTTATTTTTCTGGTCATTCTAGATCTTGCTGTTGGATTGACACTGTTGGATTACTGTGTTGCTTTTATGGTCAGCGATTTGTCCTATTTTCAGAGAACTAGAGGCGATTAGTTAAATTCAATCTTTACTGTCGCCTGGTTTTCTACCACGGACATTGGTGCAGTTTTGCACCCGGGTTATTAACCAACCATGCCCTTTTGGAAAAAATCAAAAAAATATCATGTGTCTCAGATTCTTGATAATGGAAATCTGATGAAAGAGATACCAACTATGGAGGAACCTAACATCTCACTCCAGAAGTTTTCCAACATCAAAGATATGCCAGCCGAAAAATGCAGCGATCCAAGTCACAGCAAACCTTGTGACATTGGCTCAAAGAACGCCAAGAAGAGCGCAATCAGGAGCTTGGGCAGCAGCGCTGTGATTGGCGCTAAAGAACTGGATCGCTGTTTCCCAAATAGACGGCTGAGATTATACGTTGCCACCTGGAATATGGAGGGAAAGGTGAGAAGTAATATACAATATCTATTGTGAACCATGAGTGTATCTGATCTAAGGCTATGTTCACACGGAGTATTTTGCCGCGTTTTTTGACGTGGAAACCGGATCGCAAAACTCAGCAAAAACGGCCCGAAAATGCCTCCCATTTATTTCAATGGGAGGCGTCGGCGTCTTTTTCCCGCGAGCAGTAAAACTGCCACGCGGTAAAAAGAAGCGACATGCCCTATCTTCGGGCGCTTCCGCCTCTGACCTCTCATTGACTTAAATGGGAGGCAGAAAAAGCGTATTTCGCAGTGTTTTATGCCCGCGGCGCTCAATGGCCGCGGGCGAAAAACGCCTTGAAAAACTCTGCGAAAATCGGCGCGCAGGGAGAGGAAAATCTGCCTAAAACTTCCAAACGGAATTTTGAGGCAGATATTCCTCCTGCAAAATACTCCGTGTGAACATAGCCTAAAGTTGGATAAATTTGCAGTTGGATATGAGATAGACATATTATATACTACCCTAGGCCCAAATTTTCTAAACATTTGGGAAAATCAATGTTGCTGCACACACTGCAAACTGTCAAACGAATAATCTATGTCTTTGGAATGGCAATGCCTCTGATCCTAAGATTGCAGCCCTGGCCATAGTCTATAAAGACTAAAATCCAATTCGATCAGATATAATTTTTTGTAGGTGATATAGAAGATGTCAGTTTGGTTGGTGCTCTGTGTATACATTATTAATATCTTCATATTTTGAGCAGGAGTTCCCACAAAATCTAGAGGATCTGCTGTTGCCATCAGATGACACCAAAGACATTTACGTAATTGGCGTTCAGGAAGGATGTCCAAACAGGTAAGTCTTCTCAGGTTGTCTTACATCAGTCTATGTCTGCAAATGGACTACAGGTCGGCTGATTGAAATTCTCTCTTGACCTACTACTTATTGTAGGATCACTCCTAAATTTTCCTATTTAACCCCAGAGGTTATAATATTGATTATTTAATAAATGAGTTCAATATTTTAATCTGGTGTCATTTATTAATATGTAAACTTGAAATTGTGTCTTCTTGTAGACGGGAATGGGAGATAAAATTACAAGAGACTCTTGGTCCACACTACGTGCTATACCATTCATCCGGGCTCGGAGTCCTGTATCTCACCATCTTTATTCGATGGGAACTGATCTGGTTCTGCTCAGGTAAGATTCACTTTCTTACATTTACATAATAAGTCCTAATTGAAGTAATTAGTTTGAACTTATTATTTAGTCATTAGAACTAGATGTCTAAGAACCCAACTCTCAGATTCTTCACTGTGGAGTATTGGAGATCTGATAGTTTACTCCACAGTTACAAAGTGTGAAATGGTGTTGTAGTAATATTTCCAGCGTTTAATAGGAAACTATCTCTGTTTCATTGTTGCATGTTATACTATTAACCACTAACCATTCTTCTTGTGTTTCATTTCTTATACAGAGGTAGAGCACACCCATGTAACAACCAGGCTATTCCACCATGTCAAAACGAAAGGAGCCTTGGGTGTTGCCTTCACCGTCTTTGGGACATCATTCCTGTTTATTAATTCCCATATGAGATGTAAGTATGTCTGTTTTTAATATATGACTATGTACAGTGTTATTGTGTATAAAAGTGCTGCTGTTTAATAATAATAAGCTGGAATATATCAGATGACATGAAAAGATCTGTACTATTGATGTTTTGGTGTAAAATTAAAAGTTCTTCCTCATTTGGTCAAACTTCTTCTAATCCATCAAACTTATTCTACATAATGAGAGAATAATACTGGAAGGATAAACGGCCTAATGTCCTCTACAGACTGCTATAGAAATACATTATCCTCTGTCATGAAAATGATTGTGTCTTAGATTTACAGTAACAGAAATATCAGTGTGTCTGGTGTACAGAGTGCGGACCCAGATCATGGAACTCCACCAGTCTCATCTTCTAAAATGTCAATAGAAATCCAATTAATATAAATACTATTTGTAAAAAAATGATTGTTGAGGGAACATTCAGACTACACAGCCCAAGAAGTAGATACGATACCTAGATAATATAAGATAAAGAAACCTATTGTCAAAGAAAACTTAAATATGGTGGTTGTCCTAAATTCCAGGAGGTCACATTTACTGATATGTATATTTTTGTTGGCAGTTGGGGCAGTCTACAAGAGGATCCAGGACTATAAAACTATCACCGAGGGTCTCCGTCTGCCTCAAATTATTCCGGAAAGAATAAACTCCAATGCCTGTGAGTATTACTTATGTGGTTGAACCTATCGATTCCTTTATCTCTCTATTTATCTCCATTGACTCTAATGCAGTCACGTGGTCTAATTGTGTCCTGTGTTTATCTCATTCTACAGTGGACGTCACCAGCCGCTTTGATCGAGTTTTTTGGTTTGGGGACCTCAATTTTCAACTGAAAGAGGACAGAAAAAACGTGGAATCTCTTCTGAAGAACATTAAAGGAAGAGATATGTCCAGTCTCCTCAAACATGACCATCTGAATGAAGCCAAGAAAAACGGAACATTTACTAGTAGACAGATCTCTATCACTTCTCAGCCTGTATTATTACCACATACACCTCGACAGATCAATACAAATCACTGTCATGATGGTTCATATGTTCTCCACATTCTTATATAGCCCTACATCACTTGCACATGTTTTTAATACTGACATGTTTTTTTTCCTTTCAATTTAAGGGTCCATATTTGTAGGGTTTAAGGAGCACACCATTGAATTCCTTCCTACATATAAGTTCGACATTGGCACAGACACCTACGATACATCAGAAAAGCAGAGAGTCCCATCATATACGGTAAGATATCTTATTTCCAGGTCTACAGAGCTAAAGAAAGAATACATTTCATGATTTCATATAATAAATCCCCTCGCCCAAGGTAATGAATTGTTATTATAGATGGAGGAATAATTCTTAAGAACAAAGCATCCAGTCCATTTTACTTGTAGTGAGTTTGTCATCGTCTCCCAGTGTAATATGTCTTCGCCTAGCATGGCTCAAAGATACTTATTTAATTAAATCTGTGTGACCAAGTCAAACCTTAAATGCAAGATAGTCTCAAAATTTATATTTCTTAAATAAAATAGGCCGAAATGTTCAGTCTATGATGTGCTATGAGGTTTATAAATAAATTATAATATGATTGCACTGATGATATTTGTTATTTTTATGACCTCTACAGGACAGGGTGTTGTTTAAAAGCCAATACGAAGGAGATGTGCGAGTCCTGAAATACGACTCTTGCCCTGTTTTGAAGACTTCAGACCACCGACCCGTTTTTGGTATCTTTGAAGTAAAGCTCAGACCTGGTTCAGATAAGTAAGTCATGATTTCCTTAATGTTGTTGGTATGATCCTTTCAGTAGCCGCCATTACTACATGGGCCTTATAGCCAGAGCTCACACTTTGGGGTAGGTGGCTGTATACCTGGGTGACAGTACTGGAGTAATCTAGGATGTGAAACGAAACAATTATTGTGTGGTTACCTGCTAACATTATCATATGTCTTACATCAATATATTTCTCATTCCAGCATCCCATTGGCTGGTGGACGCTTTGACCGCAAGATCTATTTGAAGGGCATTAGGAGGTTAGGACAAAAAAAGTAGCTGCGTCTGTTCATGTCCTTACAGCACATAAGGTGAGAGCATTGTACTTGTCTATTATGTTTGCTGTGAGAATGTTCTTCCATCTCTTAAGTCTTCCTCTGTATCAGTAATTTATTTTATCAACCAACATAAAGAAATTGTAAATAAGTCATTCTATCTTCTAGTTCAATTTTCTTGTATTCAGATATTTATTTAATTTCTAAATGAAGGTTATAAGTTTTAGAAGAAAACTGTAAGCATGTATGTAGTATAATAGATTGGTGGGAATTGATTAAGACTGACGTTTCATACACCGGTCTTAATATAAAAAAACATGGAGTAAAATGTGCCTAATTTATTAAAAGTCCCACACCTTAATAACTAATAATCCATGTTAGTATGATAAATGTGTCGGCCGCTGGTGGCTCTGCTCCTTCAGCTACTCTCTGTCCACTTTTTTAGAAAAGTGCCGTAAGCGGCAGAAACTACATGATAGATACAAGGAACATTGTTATTGATGTAAGACATTACTTGGCATCTTGCAGGACTCCTAAGGAACATTTACCATCTTAGGTGCATAAAACAATGATTCCACCTTTGTCAACATCAGAAAGTTCCTGTAACATCCTGAACAGCGCAGCTTTAGATCAAACCCATCGCTTGGATCAATCATCTTCAAGGTTTGTAGTGTAACCGCCAGGATCAAATAGGAAAATCCACAATAAAACCTCTTCTAGATTTTGTGACTGCCAAGAAACACACATTAGTAGAGCATTAATAGCAAATATTTCTCTTGCAGCATAAACATCAATTCCGCAGTATATCTGGCGAGAACTGCGCTCCCTGTGACCGGAGGAGCCGCCATCATTGCTGATAGAAAGGTAAGTTCCTCTAGATATGTCCCCTCTATATTTGGTAAGCAGCCTGAATGATGAATATTTAATAGGATTGTGTGCTTCTCCCCCCAGAAAAAGTCAGCAGATACAAACAGACCATCAACATCAATGCCAATAACAACCGAGGGCAGAACCCGCCATCTTACAAGTATTCCAATGGCGAGACTTCAAATTTTCTACATCTGTCACAGAAGAGACATCAGTGTGGTTACCGGTGCATCAATGTTACCCAGAAGACCAGGCCCAGAACAGGAGAACATGTCATCTCTTCCTGTGTCTCTGGAACACAGATTTCCCACCACTTACTAATACTACTGTGACATCTTCTATTGTTTTTGCTGGATCTTATATAACATCATCTTTACCATTATATATTTTGAGCCACAAAAACCTTAAATAAATCTTTAACATCAATTCATAAGTGTGACTGGTATTTATTAGTGTGTTCAGTGCCCGGCTACAACTTACCACAGTGTATACAATTCACTTATCCGACCATTCACAGCGCTATTTGTGTGACATCGCGTTTAATCCAGTTGTAATGACAGGGGGGTAGGGAAACAGACAGTGAGCCCTAATTTACCCACCACTCGGCCTCTGCCTACTTGCAATGACCCAGCCTAGGCGACGGGGTACAACTGGGTGACGGTCCCTACGCTCAGTAGGTGCACGACAGACAAACAGACAAGGGGACACAAGCAAGGGAAATGGGGCAATTCCCCACGGCAACACCGTGAGCAACAAGAGAGGTGAACGAGCCGAGTCAAACCAGGAATGTACGAGGTACCAAACGCAGAGCAGGAGAGTAGTCAGAAAGCCGGGGTCAGTATGAAGAAAGGTCAAATAGCTAGGAGCTGCAGCAAGGCCAGGAAACCACACGAGAAGAATCACAAGCAAAGGAGGAACAGGAAAGGCAGGTATAAATAGACAGAGGGCGGGAGCTAGCTCCGTCTGGCCAGGCTGCGATAGGCTCTCCCACTCCTAAGCCTGCCATCCTGAGTGGTGGAAGATGGAGTCAGTCTCAGAGACATAGAACCAGGTGCAGACTGATTACCCATGGGCGTATACACAGAAGTTGTGCCTGGCAGATCCTTTACAGTACCCCCCCTTTTATGAGGGGCCACCGGACCCTTTCTAAGTGGACCTGGTTTATTGGGGAAACGAAGGTGGAACTTCCTGACCAATACCCCAGCGTGAACATCCCGGGCGGGCACCCAAGTCCTCTCCTCAGGCCCGTATCCTCTCCAATGGACCAGGTACTGGAGGGAGCCCTGGACCATCCTGCTGTCCACAATCTTGGCCACCTCGAATTCCACCCCCTCAGGGGTGAGAACGGGAGCAGGAGGTTTCCTCGAGGGAGTCCAGGACGGGGAGCAGCGTTTAAGGAGGGAGGCATGAAACACGTCGTGTATACGAAAAGATGGGGGCAACTCCAGTCGGAAGGAGACAGGATTGAGGACTTCAATGACCTTATACGGCCCTATAAACCGGGGAGCAAACTTCTTGGACGGGACCTTAAGGCACAAGTTCTTAGACGATAACCACACCAGATCCCCGACCGTAAACAAGGGGTTAGCAGAACGTCTTCTATCAGCCTGAGTTTTTTGTATACTCTGGGACGCCTATAGGTTCTTCTGAACCTGGGCCCAGACTGTGCACAGTTCCTGATGAACGACCTCTACCTCGGGATTGTTGGAACTACCAGGTGAAACGGAGGAGAACCGTGGATTAAACCCAAAATTACAGAAAAAGGGGGAGACCCCTGACGAGTTACTGACCCGGTTATTAAGGGAAAATTCGGCGAGGGGAATGAATGAGACCCAATCATATTGACAGTCAGAGATAAAACACCTTAAATATTGTTCTAGAGACTGATTAGTCCTCTCAGTTTGGCCATTAGTTTCAGGATGGAAGGCAGAGGAGAAGGACAGATCAATCTCCAACTTTTTACAGAAGGCTCTCCAAAACAATGAAACAAATTGTACCCCTCTGTCCGAAACAATATTCACAGGGACCCCATGGAGACGCACGATGTGTTTGACAAACAAGGTAGCTAACGTCTTAGCATTGGGTAGTTTCTTGAGGGGCACAAAGTGGCACATCTTACTTAAGCGGTCTACTACCACCCACACCACCGACTTGCCTTGAGATGGGGCAAATCGGTGATAAAACCCATAGAGATATGGGTCCAAGGTCACTGGGGAATGGGCAAATAACGTAGTATGCCCGCTGGTCGGGACCTAGGAGTCTTGGACCTGGCACAAACCTCACAAGCGGCGACGTAGGCCTTAACGTCTTTAGGCAACCCAGGCCACCAATAGTTTCTGGCAATGAGGTGTTTGGTACCCAGGATGCCTGGATGACCAGATATTGCGGAGTCATGATTTTCCCTAAGTACCCTTAGCCGGAATTGCAGGGGAACAAACAGCTTGTTCTCAGGAAGGTTCCCGGGAGCTGAACCTTGATCAGCCGCAATTTCAGAGACTAAATCAGAATCAATAGAAGAAACGACTATACCAGGAGACAAAATAAAAGCAGGATCTTCCTCCGAAGGAAAAGTTGTATCTGGTAAAAAATAGCGCCCATCGAGCTTGTCTCGGGTTTAGCCTCCGGCCAGATTCTAGGAAAACCAGATTCTTGTGGTCGGTAAGGACCGTTACCTGGTGCCTAGCCCCCTCCAGGAAGTGGCGCCACTCTTCAAATGCCCATTTAATGGCTGAGTTTGCGGTTGCCAATATCATAGTTACTCTCAGTGGGCGAAAACTTCCTGGAGAAGTAGGCACAGGGACGGAGATGGGTGAGGGACCTGGTACCCTGGGACAAGACAGCCCCCACTCCCACCTCGGATGCGTCAACCTCCACGATAAACGGCTCCATTTGGTTGGGCTGGACCAGCACCGGGGCCGAGATAAAGCACTTCTTAAGGACCTCAAAAGCCTGGACAGCCTCAGGAGGCCAGTGGAGGTGATCAGCACCTTTGCGAGTGAGGTCCGTAAAAGGCTTAGCGATGACCGAGAAGTCAGCAATAAATCTCCTGTAATAATTAGCGAACCCCAAGAAACACTGTAACGCCTTCAGGGAGGCAGGTTGGACCCATTCCGCCACAGCCTGGACCTTGGCGGGGTCCATGCGGAATTCATGAGGAGTGAGGATTTGACCCAAAAATGGTATCTCTTGCACCCCAAACACACATTTTTCGGTCTTAGCAAACAGTTTGATTTCCCGAAGGACCTGGAGCACCTTCCTGACATGCTCAATGTGGGAGGACAAGTCCTTGGAAAACACAAGTATGTCATCAAGGTACACTACAAGAAATACCCCCAGGTAATCTCTTAAAATCTCATTTATGAAATTCTGGAAGACCGCGGGGGCATTACACAACCCAAAGGGCATGACGAGGTATTCGAAATGACCTTCGGGCGTGTTAAATGCAGTCTTCCACTCGTCCCCCTCTTTGATGCGGATAAGGTTATACGCCCCCCGTAGATCAAACTTAGAGAACCATTGGGTCCCCTGGACTTGATTAAAGAGATCAGGAATCAAAGGAAGGGGATACTGGTTCCTTACAGTGACCTTATTCAAGTTACGGTAGTCAATGCATGGCCTAAGACCACCATCCTTCTTCCCTACGAAGAAGAAGCCAGCACCTACCGGAGAAGTAGAGGGGCGAATGTAACCCTTGGCAAGGCATTCCTGGATATACTCTCTCATGGCTTCACGTTCGGGACAAGAAAGGTTAAATATCCTACACTTAGGGTGCTTAGCTTCTGGTACGAAATCGATAGCGCAATCGTATTCTCTATGAGGAGGTAACACTTCGGAGGCCTCCTTAGAGAAAACATCTGCGAAGTCCTGAACAAACTCAGGTAGCGTGTTCACCTCCTCAGGGGGAGAAATAGAATTAACAGTAAAACATGACGTCAAGCATTCATTACCCCATTTGGTAAGCTCCCCAGTATTCCAGTCAAACGTGGGATTATGCAACTACAACCAGGGAAGGCCTAAAACCAAATCGGACGATAATCCCTGCATCAACAGTACAGAGCACTGCTCCAAATGCATGGAGCCAACAAGGAGTTCAAAAACAGGGGTATGCTGAGTAAAATAACCATTAGCAAGAGGAGTGGAGTCGATACCCACTACCGGGACAGGTTTAAGCAAATCAATCAAAGGCATAGCTAGAGACATAGCAAATTCCACAGACATGATATTAGCAGAAGACCCTGAATCCATGAAGTCACTGCCGGTAGCAGACCTACCACCAAAGGAGACCTGAAAGGGAAGCAAGATTTTATTACGTGTCATATTTACGGGAAATACATGTGCGCCCAAGTGACCTCCCCGATGATCACTTAGGCGCGGAAGTTTTCCGGCTGCTTATTCTTACACCTAGGACAGGTGTTCACTTGATGTTTGTCATCCCCACAATAGAAGCAGAGACCATTCTTCCTGCGGAACTCTCTACATTGTCGGGGGGACACAGAGGCCCCGAGTTGCATAGGTACCTCCGAGTTGTCGTTCCCTGAGACGTCGGTCAAGTCGTACCGCTAAAGCCATAACCTGGTCTAAGGAGTCAGAACAGGGATAGCTAACTAGCAGGTCTTTCAGGGCGTTCGACAGACCCAACCTAAACTGGCACCTTAAGGCAGGGTCATTCCACCGAGAAGCTACACACCACTTCCTTATGTCAGAGCAATACTCCTCCACAGGTCTCTTACCCTGACGTAAGGTCACCAGCTGACTCTCGGCAAAGGCAGTCCTGTCAGTCTCGTCATAAATGAGTCCGAGAGCAGAAAAGAAACGGTCAACGGAGGAAAGTTCAGGGGCATCAGGAGCCAGGGAGAAGGCCCATTCTTGGGGCCCTTCCTGGAGCCGGGACATAATTATACCCACCCGCTGGCTCTCAGAACCTGAGGAGTGGGGCTTTAAGCGAAAGTAGAGCTTACAACTCTCCCGAAAGGAGAGAAAAGTCCTCCGGTCCCATGAGAACCGGTCAGGCAACTTGAGATGGGGTTCAAGAGGTGAGGTGAGGGGTACTACCATGGCAGCGTCAGGCTGGTTGACCCTCTGAGCCAGGGCCTGGACCTGTAGGGAGAGACTCTGCATTTGCTGAGCCAGGGTCTCAAGGGGGTCCATAATAGAGTGAGGGACCAGGGTAGCCTAGGTATATGGGCTTGTGATTATGTAATAACAGGAGGGTAGGGAAACAGACAGTGAGCCCTAATCTACCCGCCACTCGGTCCCTGCCTACTTGCAACGACCCGCCCTAGGCGACGGGGTACAACTGGGCGACGGTCCCTACGCTCAGTAGGTGCACGACAGACAAACAGAAAAGGGGACACAAGCAAGGGAAATGGGACAGTTGCCCATAGCAACACCGTGAGCAACAAGAGAGGTGAATGAGCCGAGTCAAAGCAGGAATGTACGAGGTACCAAACGCAGAGCAGGAGAGTAGTCAGAAAGCCGGGGTCAGTATGAAGAAAGGTCAAATAGCTAGGAGCTGCAGCAAGGCCAGGAAACCACACGAGAAGAATCACAAGCAAAGGAGGAACAGGAAAGGCAGGTATAAATAGACAGAGGGCGGGAGCTAGCTCCGTCTGGCCAGGCTGCGATAGGCTCTCCCACTCCTAAGCCTGCCATCCTGAATGGTGGAAGATGGAGTCAGTCTCAGAGACATAGAACCAGGTGCAGACTGATTACCCATGGGCGTATACACAGAAGTTGTGCCTGGCAGACCCTTTACACCAGTGGTAGGTGACAGGCCATTGTATCATATGTACACAATACAGAGAGTATGGAACATGCCGCCATATGTACTGGATTAGGTCCTGTGTTGGACAAAAAGTGACAGGAGATGTAAAATATTGATATATTTGATAGTTGTTTAAATTTCAGTTCCATAAAATGTAATGTTGGGCTCTCTTTACAAGCGGAGAAAATCACATTAAGCAGGGATGCCGCTAGAGTGACACAATCCCCACAGATCTCAGATTGGACAAACGGGCATGGTGATAGCTGCCAGTTGAGATTGCCAGTTAGGGCAGAAGTTACAAAGTGACTGATCAACCAAAAATACTTTGTATTGCTAGTCTGAATGGTGTATCGCTAGCTCAGCATTTCATATGAGAACAAAGACCCTCTGCAGCACAAGTTTAAGTTGAGACTGAACCATAGCAAACACATTGTCCCATTCTCACAAGTTAAATCAGAAACCGCCAAGTATAGAGCCTATTTATTAGTGAAACCGTCAAGCTTATGTACTAAGTATTATAACCGTGAAGACTGTGCCTCTGTTGGAGTAAAGTTCTGTTCAGCATCTTATACCTGTGTCGTCTGAAGTTCTTGCTGTGCAATTTCCTCTGCGGGGCAGTAACCATCCTAAACCCCCTCCCACCTGTTACATTTGTCCATACTAAAGTCCATTACTCCATTGAAGTCGCCAATTAGTAGCAGTGGATAATCTGCAAGGGCTTTTTTTCAATAAACTCCTGTACCACACCCAAGACAGAAGGGTAAAAGACACGGGTCGCCTCTGATCTGCTTCAGCCCTGCCGCGACGCAAACCCTTCACAGCTTGCCTTACCAAAAAATGCTTGGACACATCCTGAAAACCCCGTAATTTAAATCCAAACGCCAACCCAGCAATGAAACGATTCACCTTAGCCAGAGAAAACTCCGCCTCCAAGCATCCCCCAACCAGTATAACAATGCCACCAACCTGTCTTGATCCGTGCTGACGTTACCCAACACTCTTACCCACTCCTCCCACTGCTGCCAACAAGCCGAATAAGTACTCCAAGTCGCACTAGCCAACGACCGTTCGATCAACCGTTCCACGGGACCGAAACCAGATCCCATAGATGTTCCGGGCAAGCCAAACCGAACAGCTCCGCTCCCGGTGCCAATTGACGAAATTGATCCCACTGCGAGCGAGAAAGAGCATCAGCGATACAATTGTAAACCCCCGGTGCATGCACCGCAACCACCCACGTGTTTAAGTACAAGCACACCAAGACTAAGTGACGCAACAACTGAACCACAGGTGGAGAAGATGCCGATACGTTATTAATCGCTAACACCACTCCCATGTTATCGCAGTGGAAACGAACCTTTTTATTCCTTAGAATGTGCCCCCAAATGGTCACCACAACCATGATGGGGAACAGCTTAAGCAGGGCCAGATTCTGTGTAAGACCACTGATCACCCAGCTGTGTGGCCAGTCCCCAGCACACCATTAACCTCCTGCATACGCACCAATACCACCGGACACCATCACGTCAGTAAACAGCTCCAACTCGCTCATATCCTGTACCGGCGACATCCACAACGATCTACCATTATATTGCCCAAGAAACGCGTCCCAGACCTACAGATCCGCCCTGTGTTCCACCACAATCCTCACGAAATGAGGGGATGCCCGGATACCCGCTGTCGCTACCGCCAATCGCCTACTAAAATCTCTACCCATTGGCATAATCCGACAGGCAAAGTTCAACTTCCCCAGCAGAGACTGGAGATCGCGCAAAGTGATCTTCTTCAATCGGCAAGCACGCCTCACCTCTTGACAGTAATTTATCCTCAGGAAGCCTGCACTCGAATTGCACTCGAATTGCATTGCAACCGAATCAATTTCGATCCCTAGAAAACAGATGGTAGGGACAGGGCCCTCAGTTTTACCAGGCGCAAGAGGAATTCCAAAATCCGTCGCAACCTTCTGCAAGGAATACAATAAATAACCGCAAATAGGGGAACCGCTAGGGCCGACACACAAATTATCGTCAAGATAATGTATTAACGAATGCACCCCAGCTACGCCCTTTGTCACCCATTCCACAAAGCTACTAAATGCCTCAAAGTATGCACAAGAAAGGGAGCACCCCATTGGAAGACACCTATCGACATAAACCCCCCCCCCCCCCCGTTCCAGAAGCAACCCAACAGCTGTGGGCTCTCCGGATGGTCCGGCAGCTAGCGAAAAGCCGCCTCAATGTCAGTTTTTGCCAACAACGCCCCAGGCCCCGCCTCACGCACTGACACCTCCGCTTTGTCAAATGACGTGTAAACAACCGAGCATAAATCGTGATCTGTCCCATCATTTACCGACGACCCCCTGGGAAAAGACAAATGCTGAATCAAACGGAATTTATGGGGCTCCCGCTTCGGCACAATTCCCAAGGGGGATACCACTAGATTCTCTATCGGCGGCTCGACAAAAGGCCCGGCCATGCGACCCAACAAAACTTCCTTCAAAAGTTTTTTCGAAACGACCGCCGAGTGCAAATAAGCCGACTTAAGATTGCGCCGTGTAAGCGGAACCTCATACGGAGGAGGGGGAATAACAAAACCAAACAAAAACCCCTCATAAATTAACTTGGCTGCAACCCTATTCGGATATTCATTTAGATACGGGGCCATCCATTCCACCCTCACCGACGACAGCCCCTTGACCAACGAAGGAGGACTGAGTGCCTGACCGCTTCCCTTTTCGCATACATTTTGCAGCCCCATGCGAGGAGCTGTTGCACTCCGAACAGACATGCTTAAATTTACAAGTGGCCCCGAACTTACACTGGCCATCATTGAATTGCCAGCAGAACCCGAGTATTGACCCAGAGCCCTGTCCAGACTGACTAGACTGACCTCCTTGGCCAATGCTTCCGGGAAAGGACTGCTTAACCGGGGCCGTCACTCGCAACCAAAGCACAATATATTCTTCTGATCCCACCGAATCGCCGGCCGGACCGCCTTCCGCTGGCGAAACTGCTCATCATACCGCAACCACACCTGACCCCCGTATGCCCGATGAGCCTCCCCGATGGCATCGAAATAACAAAACAACGCTGAGCAATTTTCAGGCGCCTTTTCCCCAATCACACTCGCCAAAATAGCAAAAGCTTGCGACCAATTGACGAACGTCTGCGGGATAAGCCTATACCGCCGACCCTCCTCTTCCTCCTTCTTACTCTCATCCCGCTTGCCCTTATCCAAGTTGAACTTCGCAAGCGGCAGAAGAGAAAAAATTTCCACGTACTCGTCCTTCCAAATCCATTCCCGAACCTCCTGTTTAAGGTGGGCCCCTAAAGGACCCTAAAAACAGACATAAACCTCGCCCCGAGCACGATCATCAAGCCAAATTCTATCCCCGTCCTTCTGCACCTTGGTTTGAAAAGACACTGCCACTGCTTCCTTGAATGCCCCCGAAACTTCCCCAACCAGGGACCACGGCTGTACATCACGAGGACCTTCCCAGACCACCGCCGGGGACCCCGCCGGAACTGCAGGCGCCGTAGCCCTATCTAAGCACCCGACTAACTTGCGCAAAATACCCACTAAATCCGATAAGCCATCGCGCCCGGCAACGCCACTACCGACAGCCGATACTTCCGCGCTCGCTGCCCCACCCCCAACACCCGACATTAAAATTGCTGAATGCGGCAAAGTAGAAGTTACGCACCCACCAGGCTGCCCAGGCGCTGTGTTCCCGCCAGCCGGAAAATTCTGACCGCGCTGCGACTTGTTCAGCTCTCCATCTTCCAGATCCTCTCTCGCTGACGACTGGCACTCGCACCAACATCTCTGACACAGGAACCCCGGCATGCTGACAGAGGGGCCGGCGACCTGCCGCCTGACCGCAAGGACCCAGACTTCCGACCGGACCTGTTGCCTCGTCGTCGTCGCTGTTCATGGCATCCTCACCGAAGCCTGCCCCCTGGCCGGCACATCACCATGCGGGGCGGCCGTGAACTGCACCCTGGACACTGCATCTGAAGGCAGTGGCGTAACAGGGAGCCCGGCCTGCGACTCCCTGTGAACCGCCGAGCCCCATCACGGCTGGGGATTCCTGCCAGGACGCAGGCCCTGGGAGGAGGCGGCCATCCCAGCAGCCGGCCTACAGTGTCCTTGCCAGCGCTGCCACCGTCTCTTCCAACCACCCCGGACCGTGGAACTCAGCTGCCGCGCGCAGCTGATCAAGCATGCTGACTGGAGACGCCATACTCACAGGTAAGCAGGGCAGTGGGAGCTAACTTTTTTACCTTTTTTTCCTCCCGCTGCTTCCGGCTCAATGCCGAAAACAGCGGGAGGAACAGATACCGAACCCCAACTCCTCCCCTCTCCATCTCCTCCCTCTCCCTGCCTCCACTAACCCTTTGCCCCCTGATTGGCTAACCTTCCCTCCTATGGCAGTCATGGAGGCTTTCCCTTAAGCCCTCCGTGCTGCCGTCCAGCCTCGTCTTTACTTTGTGACTTTTGCCTGATCAAACCGAGTTGTGATTCATTGTTTGCTCCATATAAATAACTATATATTTGATGTTGTGTATTTTCTGACCACCACTGCAATCCTTTGTTTTAGATGATTTTAACAGTTTTTATGAGATTATATTATTTTGTCTATATTTATTGCACTAATAAAGATATTTTGTTATTGACCATGTGTCGTTTTGCTATATGGTTTTGTGGTATACATTTGTAGCTATTTGACAGGTATAATATGCTGCAATACATAAGTATTGTAGGATATTATAACAGCGATCGGACAGTTGGACCTTCAAGTCCCTAGTGAGACGAAAAAAAAATGTTAAAAAAAAGTTTAAAAAAATGTTATACACAAATAAAAAAGTAAGAATTTAAAGTAATACATTTAAAACTCACCCTTTTTTCATTATCAAGAACTTAATTATTAGAAAAAATAATAAACTATACAGAATTGGTATTGCCGCATCCGTAATGGCCTGAACTATAAAAATATTATGTAATTTATCCAATGCAGTGAACGCCATAAAAATAAATAATAAAAAAACAATACCAGAATTGCTATGATTTTGGTCACCTTAGAATAAAAAGTGATCAAAAAGTTGCATGTATCCAAAAATGGGACCAATAAAAAAACATATAGCTCGTCTTGCAAAAAAAAAGCCCTCATACAGCTCTGTCGACCAAAACATTTTTTAAAAGTTGTGGTTCTCAGATTGTGGCAACAGAAAAAATACATTATTTTTACAAAATAAATGTTATTGTGCAAATAGTTGTAAAACATGAAAAAGCAATATAAATTTGGTATCGCCAGAATCGTACTGACCCACAGAATAAAGTAAATATGTCAATTATAGTACACGGTGAACGCTGTAAAAAAAAGGATAAAAACAATAGCAGAATTGCTGTTTTTTGGTCACCACGCTTCTCAAAAAATAGAATAAAAAGTGATCAAGAAGTTGCATGTATCCAAAAATGGTGCCGATGAAAACTACAGACTGTCCCGCAAAAAACAAGCCCTCACACCTCTCTGTCACAAAAAAAAAGTTATGGCTCTCAGAATATGGCGACACAAAATGTGCAGAGTGAGATCCAAAAGGGGAATAAGATCGGGCACCATTTATCAGTGCGACACAGGCCACAGAACTGCGGATTATTATTTATTTACCGCATTATTATATCCTCTTATTATGTACTGATGTACCCCGCACAGTTTACATATGCCCCCAGATTATAAACTGAAATACCAGCAAAACCCCAAACAGAAAAATTACCAAGCAAAATCTGTGCTTCATAAGCCAAATGGCGCTCCCTCCATTCTGAACCCTTCAGTGTGCCCAAACAGCAGTTTACATCCACTTATATGGCATTGCCATACCCGGGAGAACCCGCTTAACAGTTTATGATGTATTTGTCTTCAGGGTCACAATCTGGGTATAACATATCGTTCACTTAAATGGCATATCAGCGGAAAATCCACTGCACATTTTTCTAGTAAAAATAGTAGTATTGGGTCATACGCACTGCACCCTTTAATAAATGCTTTGAGGGGTATATTTTAAAAAATGGGGCATTTCTTGGAAGTTTTTGCTTTACTATTTGACCTCAGAGTCCTGCAATTGGGGGCAAATGCTATGGAAAAATCACTAAAATAGACCTCAAATGCGCATGGTGCTCTTTCACTCCTTTAATCTAACACCAATCCAGCAAAATCTGCGCTCCTACAGACAAATGACGCTCCTTCTCTTCAGAGCCCTGCCGTGTGCCCAAACAGCTGTTTAGGGCCACATATGGGATATTGCTGTACTCAGGAGAAATTGAGTAAAAAATTGTGTGGTATTTTTTTCTCCAATTACCCCTTGTAAAAATAAAACATTTAGAGCTAAAACAGCATTGTTTTTGGAAAAATTTAATTTGTCATTTTCACTGCCTAATTCTAATAAAATCTATGAAACAGCTGTGGGGTCAAACTATTCACTACCCCCCTAGTGAATGCCTTGAGGGTTTTATTTTCCAAAATGGAGTCACTTCTCAAGAGGTTTTTACGGTACTGGTACCTAAGGAACTCTGCAAATATACGACATGCCACCTTTAAACCAAACCAGCAAAATCTGCATGCCAAACGGTGCTCCTGCCATTCTGAGCCCTACCGTGTGTCCAAACAGCAGTTTATGACAACATATGGGGTATTATCGTATTTGAGAGAACTTGATTTACAAATGTTGGTGTTCTTTTTCTCTTTCATTCTTTGTGAAAATGGAAAAAACAAATCGGAGCTGAAACTACTTTTTGTGTGAAAAATGTTTCGATTTTAATTTATATGACCTAATTTCAATAAATTCAGCAAAACACCTGTGGTTTTAAAATGCTTACTATGCCTTAGATTAATTCCTTGAGAGTGTAGTCCCGAAATGGCGTCTTTTTGGGGATGTGTCCTATGTTTTGGCACCACAAGACCTCTTCAAACATGACATGGTGCCTAAAATATATTCTAATAAAAAGGAAGCCCCAAAATCTAGTAGGTGCTCCTTTGCTTCTGTGTCCTGTGCTTCAGTCCACCAGGGCCACATGTGGGACATTTTTAAAAGCTGCAGAATCTGAAAAATAAATATTGAGCTGAGTTTCTCTGCTAAAACCTTCTGTGTTACAGAAATAAAATGGATTATAATGGAATTTCTTAAAAAAAATAATAATATATGTATATTTGTAAATTTCACCTCCAAAATGTTAACTAGTAACTATTTTGTGTTGTATTACTATCTGTCTTACAAGCAGATACACTCAAATTTAGAAAAATCTAACATTTTCAAAAATTTCTCTAAATGTAGGTGTTTTTCACAAATAAACACTAATGGTATTGACCAAATTTTACTACTAACATAAAGTACAATGTGTCACGAGAAAAAATTCTCAGAATCGCTTGGATAAAAGAATAGCATTCCAAAGCTATTAACAGATAAAGTGACACAGGTCAGATTTGAAAAATGGTGTCTGAGCCTTAAGGCCAAAACTAGGCTGCATCATTAAGGGGTTAAAGTTGTTTTACATCTCATAAAGTGGGGGGAATACAATTAGGATATGTCATCACTTTCTGATCGTGGAGTTCTGACTGCCATGACTACTTGATGTTTAGTAAAGCCAATCCCTGTCTTTACAGTTTACCAAATGGGCCATCAATTGTCTTAGAAATGACCCAGATGAAGAGACTATGAAGGAATTCTTCTGTTCTTTTGACTATAAATGCAGCAGAGATTGTGGTAAATATATAATGCAGCCATTTTTAATGAATACATATGGTTGTTGGCCTTCTACCCTCTCTGGTAGGCCTATGATATGTATAATTTACGCTGCATTCGTTCACATCAGGTATGACAGTCTTGTCTCAGGATGCTTAGATCGATTCTTACCACTTTTATTACCTTTCCAGGACATGGTACATGAGGTAATGGCTGCCCACAGCTGTTCTGATACCTATTAATAGCTAGTAGGGAAATTGTGAAGCAGTATATATTCAGGATTGTAAGGAGTAAGAGGGCTGAGCACAGGAGATGCAGCATGTAGCGTGTTCTTACTGGTGCAGAGTCACATCCTCTAATGGGGGTCTTTAGGGTTTATTAAAATTCAAAACTAAAATTATATATTTTAAGATAATATAAATGAATTCCCCCATGTCACACAGACAGAAATGATCATTTATCCCCTATAAAGAATTCATCAGAGAACGTTCCCATTAAAAACTTCAATTTTATTATTTTCAATAAAAAAATACTCTATACAGTAAAGCAATTGATGAAAACACCCGGAAAAATTACAGATCACACTAAACTTTTCTAGAGGTACAAATCATACAATATCATCAAATTCATATTCCCAATGGTAAAGCCATACTAATATATGTAAATTATGGGTGTGGTCATAAAAGCAGCTCAAACCGGTTATAGCTATTGTGATGTCACAGAGCTTGGGTATAAACAATGATGTTGGTCACAGAGCTGTCACTATCAGTTGGATGTGACCGGTAAGTAATCTATCAATGCTACATCTGTACTTCACGCTAATTAATTTGTTTTATTAGGAACATTGAATTATTCCATCTCTAGAAGATATTGTGTGATAGTGGTAGTAATATGGTATTAGTATTAGTGTGCAATTAAATTGCTCAAGTATCTTAGATTTGCAGGGTAAGTGGCCAGAACTTGAGCTCCCTTATTATCATTATGTTTACCACTTGTAAAAGAGAAATTTCAATATGCTCATATTAGAGGACTGTATATTAGGGGACTATAATTCCTTATATTATTTAGGTTCACCAGAAATAATGACAATTTAATTCAATTCTGAATTTTGATCAATTGATATAAAAATTATTAGTGGGCAATTGATACTGGTTTGGGGCTATTTATCATGGTTTGGGCTAGGCCCTTTATTTCCAGTGAATGGTAATGTAAAGACTATTTAGACCATTGCATGCTTCCGACTTTGTGAGACTAGTTTGGTAAAGCCCCTTCCCTGTTTCTGTATTACGTTGCCCCTTTGCACAAAGCAAGGTCCATAAAGACATGGAGTGATAAGTTTGGTGTGGAGGAACTTGACACTCTGCACAGAGCCCTGACCCCAACATCAGAGCCTGAACTCACAAATGCTCTTTTAATTAAATGGTCAAAAATTCCAACAAGCACGCTACAAAATCTTGTGGAAAGCCTTGTCAGAAGAAGTTATAGCTACAAAAGGGGGCCCAACTTCATATTAACATCCATGGCTTTGTAATGGGAAGTACCACAAGCTTATAATGGTGTAAAGGGTCAGCTGTCCACATCTTTTGGCCACATAGTGTATTTTGGGTTTATGTATTGTGATGTCACTACTATTAAAAATAATGATAAATCCATATTAAAATATGCTAATTATGGGTGAGGTCATAAAAGCAGCTCACCCCGGGTATAGCTATTGTGATGTCACAGAGCCTGGGTGTATATTATGGTGCTGGCCTCAGAGCTGTCACTCAGTTGGATGTGACCGGTAAGTACTCTATCAGCACTGCGTCTCTAGATGAGTCTCACCTATCAGTTTCTTTTTGAATATTTTATTCTTCGGTATAATTCTGCTGTGTCTGCCATTTAAAGTTTAGTTTATATTTGGAATAGTTATACTAATATACTAAGAAGTTGCTAAATGGCACTATGGCGGCCTGTGACTTCTGCTCCAGAGACAGAATGCAGCTTGCAGACAAAAATTGCCATCTGTATTCTGCTGGTAAATTGATAAAGCAACCTCAAAGAAAGGGAATGTGAATGTCCTGCAGCCCTGAGAACTTATTATTGGAACCCTTCAGTTTATAACAGGAGTAATTCACGTAATAAATATTTACTAGGGAATTACTAATTATGCATTTGAGGTTTGCTATTTGTGTCAAATACACAATTATTATTATTATTATTATTAATAATAATAATTACTAATATAAAAATGTTAGGGAAGTGATTTCTTAAGAACAGCCCTGACCCCGTAATCCTGTATCCTTAAAAGCAATTGTCATTTTTCATTAATATATATGTATATGAATTGTACTGTCAATTTGTTTGATTGTCAGTTGATGTACGTCCACCCTATATATACTTGGCACTTTTGTTAGTTTCTCATGGCTTGAGAAAGGTTCCTGTTGAACCGAAACGTTGCTGTGTTCTTTTGAGGTGAATAAATCCACTTTGCTTGCATCTGCCTTGAAGTCCTGGTGCCGTCACTGCTTTCTACGTTGTCTTCTATCCATAAAATAGGGGAATTGATTCATCCCCTGGTGACGAGCACATGGCCTGATTTTCTGTCATTTTGGAGTGCTGTGTTTTTCCATTGCTGGACTGTATATATATATATATATATATATATATATATATATATATATATATATATATATATATATATATATATATAGAGAGAAGCATAGAACACAGCAACGACACCAGGACTTCAGAGTAGATGAAAGCAAAAGTGGATTTGTTCACATCAATACAGCAACGTTTCGGTTCAACAGGAACCTTTCTCAAGCCAAGAAAGGTTCCTGTTGAACCGAAACGTTGCTGTATTGAGGTGAATAAATCCACTTTTGCTTTGATCTACTCTGAAGTCCTGGTGTCGTTGCTGTGTTGTATGCTTCTCTCTTTCTTTTTGGGGAATTGATTCAACCCCAGGTAACGAGCACATGGCCTGATTTCCTGGAAACCATTGGAGTGCTGTGTTCATCTACCTTTGGACTGTATATATATATATATATATATATATATATATATATATATATATATATATATATATATATATATATAAAATGTAATAATGTCTATAACAAACTACAGAGGTTCTAAATTATAGTTAGTATCTCATATAAAAATTACATAAACCCCGGAAATGTCATACTGTATGGTCAATTCAACAACCAATACATTGTTCCAAAATCCAAACCCCAAGCAATGTCATTCACAGGGGGTCCAAGCCCCAAGACCCCAAGCAATGTGATTTTCAAACACTTCTGATTGTCCAGATCCTGTAGTTGGAATACCCCTTTTATAACTAATTTCTCCAGCTGGTTTTCTTTAAGTTTTCCCTAACTATTTCTTTTTCTGGTCATTCTAGATCTTGCTGTTGGATTGACACTGTTGGATTACTGTGTTGCTTTTACGGTCAGCGATTTGTCCTATTTTCAGAGAACTAGAGGCGATTAGTTAAATTCAATCTTTACTGTCGCCTGGTTTTCTACCACGGACATTGGTGCAGTTTTGCACCCGGGTTATTAACCAACCATGCCCTTTTGGAAAAAGTCAAAAAAATATCATGTGTCTCAGATTCCTGATAATGGAAATCTGATGAAAGAGATACCAACTATGGAGGAACCTAACATCTCACTCCAGAAGTTTTCCAACATCAAAGATATGCCAGCCGAAAAATGCAGCGATCCAAGTCACAGCAAACCTTGTGACATTGGCTCAAAGAACGCCAAGAAGAGCGCAATCAGGAGCTTGGGCAGCAGCGCTGCGATTGGCGCTAAAGAACTGGATCGCTGTTTCCCAAATAGACGGCTGAGATTATACGTTGCCACCTGGAATATGGAGGGAAAGGTGAGAAGTAATATACAATATCTATTGTGAACCATCAGTGTGTCTGATCTAAAGTTGGATAAATTGGGTCAGTAATCATGTCTCTTTAGTTTGTAGTTGGATATCACATAGACATATTATATCCTACCCTAAGCCCAAATTTTCTAAACATTTGGGCCAATCAATGTTGCTGCACACACTGCAAACTGTCAAAATAATAACCTATGTCTTTTGAATGGCAATGCGTCTGATCCTAAGATTGCAGCCCTGGCCATAGTCTATAAAGACTAAAATCCAATTCGATCAGATATAATTTTTTGTAGGTGATATAGAAGATGTCAGTTTGGTTGGTGCTCTGTGTATACATTATTAATATCTTCATATTTTGAGCAGGAGTTCCCACAAAATCTAGAGGATCTGCTGTTGCCATCAGATGACACCAAAGATATTTACGTAATTGGCGTTCAAGAAGGATGTCCAAACAGGTAAGTCTTCTCAGGTTGTCTTACATCAGTCTATGTCTGCAGATGGACTACAGGTCGACTGATTGAAATTCTCTCTTTACCTTCTACTTATTGTAGGATCGCTCCTTAGTTTTCCTATTTAGCCCCAGAGGTTATAGTATTGATTGTGTAATAGATGAGATGAGTATTTTAATCTGGTGTCATTTATTAATATGTAAACTTGAAATTGTGTCTTCTTGTAGACGGGAATGGGAGATAAAATTACAGGAGACTCTTGGTCCGCACTACGTGCTATACCATTCATCCGGGCTCGGAGTCCTGTATCTCACCATCTTTATTCGACGGGAACTGATCTGGTTCTGCTCAGGTAAGATTCACTTTCTAACATTTACATAATAAGTTCTAATTGAAGTCATTAGTTGGAACTTCTTATTTAGTCATTAGAACTAGATGCCTGAGATCTCGACTCTCAGATTCTTCACTGTGGAGTATTGGAGATCTTAGAGATCAATCCACAGTTACAAAGTGTGATATGATGTTGTAGTAATATCTCCAGAGTTTTAGAGGAATCCTATCTCTGTTTCATTGTTGCATGTTGTACTATTAACCACAGACCCTGCTTCTTGTGTTTCATTTCTTATACAGAGGTAGAGCACACCCATGTAACAACCAGGCTATTCCACCATGTCAAAACTAAAGGAGCCTTGGGTGTTGCCTTCACCGTCTTTGGAACATCTTTCCTTTTTATTAATTCCCATATGAGATGTAAGTATGTCTATTATTAATATATGACTATGTACAGTGTTATTGTGTATAAAAATATCTGCTGTTTAATAATAAACTGGAATATATGAGATGATATAAAAAGATCTGTACTATTAATGTTTTGGTGTAAAATTAAAAGTTCTTACTCATTTGGTCAAAGTTTTTCTAATCTATCAAACTCATACTATGTAATGAGAGACAAGTAATGGAAGGATTAACGGCCTAATGTCTTCTACAGATTGCTATAGAAATACATTATCCTCTGTCAAGAAAATGATTGTGTCTTAGATTTACAGTAACAGAAATATCAGTGTGTCTGGTGTACAGAGTGTGGACCCAGATCATGGAACTCCACCAGTCACATCTTCTAAAATGTCAATAGAAATCCTATTAAAATAAATACTATTTGTAGAAAATTAATTGTTGAGGGAACATTCAGACTACACACCCCAAGAAGTAGATATGATACCTAGATAATATAAGATAAAGAAACCTATAGTCAAAGAAAACTTAAATGTGGTGGTTGTCCTAAATTCCAGGAGGTCACATTTACTGATATGTATATTTTTGTTGGCAGTTGGGGCAGTCCACAAGAGGATCCAGGACTATAAAACTATCACCGAGGGTCTCCGTCTGCCTCAAATTATTCCGGAAAGAATAAACTCCAATGCCTGTGAGTAATACTTATGTGGTTGAACCTATCGATTCCTTTATCGCTCTATTTATCTCCATTGACTCTAATGCAGTCACGTGGTCTAATTGTGTCCTGTGTTTATCTCATTCTACAGTGGACGTCACCAGCCGCTTTGATCAAGTTTTTTGGTTTGGGGACCTCAATTTTCAACTGAAAGAGGACAGAAAAAACGTGGAATCTCTTCTGAAGAACATTAAAGGAAGAGATATGTCCAGTCTCCTCAAACACGACCATCTGAATGAAGCCAAGAACAACGGTACATTTACTAGTAGACAGATCTCTATCACTCCTCAGCCTGTATTATTACCACATACACCTCGACAGATGAATACAAATCACTGTCATGATGGTTCATATGTTCTCCACATTCTTATATAGCCCTACATCTCTTGCACATGTTTTTAATACTGACATGTTTTTTTTTTCTTTTAATTTAAGGGTCCATATTTGTAGGGTTTAAGGAGCACACCATTGAATTCCTTCCTACATATAAGTTCGACATTGGCACAGACACCTACGATACATCAGAAAAGCAGAGAGTCCCATCATATACGGTAAGATATCTTATTTCCAGGTCTACAGAGCTAAAGAAAGAATACATTTCATGAATAGATTTTCATATAATAAATCCCCTCACCCAAGGTAATGAATTGTTATTATAGATGGAGGAATAATTCTTAAGAACAAAGCATCCAGTCCATTTTACTTGTAGTGAGTTTGTCATCGTCTCCCAGTGTAATATGTCTTCGCTTAGCATGGCTCAAAGATACTTATTTCATTAAATCTGTGTGACCAAGTCAAACCTTAAATGCAAGAAAGTCTCAAAATGTATATTTCTTAAATAAAATAGGCCGAAATGTTCAGTCTATGATGCTATGAGGTTTATAAATAAATTATAATATGATTGCACTGATGATATTTGTTATTTTTATGACCTCTACAGGACAGGGTGTTGTTTAAAAGCCAATACGAGGGAGATGTGCGAGTCCTGAAATACGACTCTTGCCCTGTTTTGAAGACCTCAGACCACCGACCCGTTTTTGGTATCTTTGAAGTAAAGCTCAGACCTGGTTCAGATAAGTAAGTCATGATTTCCTCCATGTTGTTGGTATGATCCTTTCAGTAGCCGCCATTACTACATGGGCCTTATAGCCAGAGCTCACACTTTGGGGTAGGTGGCTGTATACCTGGGTGACAGTACTGGAGTAATCTAGGATGTGAAACAAAACAATTATTGTGTGGTTACCTGCTAACATTATCATATGTCTTACATCAATATATTTCTCATTCCAGCATCCCATTGGCTGGTGGACGCTTTGACCGCAAGATCTATTTGAAGGGCATTAGGAGGTTAGGACAAAAAAAGTAGCTGCGTCTGTTCATGTCCTTACAGCACATAAGGTGAGAGCATTGTACTTGTCTATTATGTTTGCTGTGAGAATGTTCTTCCATCTCTTAAGTCTTCCTCTGTATCAGTAATTTATTTTATCAACCAACATAAAGAAATTGTAAATAAGTCATTCTATCTTCTAGTTCAATTTTCTTGTATTCAGATATTTATTTAATTTCCAAATGAAGGTTATGGGTTTTAGAAGAAAACTGTAAGCGTGTATGTAGTATAATAGATTGGTGGGAATTCATTAAGACTGACGTTTCATACACCGGTCTTAATATAAAAAAACTTGGAGAAAAATGTGCCTAATTTATTAAAAGGCCCACACCTTAATAACTAATAATCCATGTTATTATGATAAATGTGTCGGCCGCTGGTGGCTCTGCTGCTTCAGCTACTCTCTGTCCACTTTTTTAGAAAAGTGCCGTAAGCGGCAGAAACTACATGATAGATACAAGGAACATTGTTATTGATGTAAGACATTACTTGGCATCTTGCAGGACTCCTAAGGAACATTTACCATCTTAGGTGCAAAAAAAAAAAGATTCCACCTTTGTGAACATCAGAAAGTTCCTGTAACATCCTGAACAGCGCAGCTTTAGATCAAACCCATCGCTTGGATCAATCATCTTCAAGGTTTGTAGTGTAACCCCTAGGATCAAATAGGAAAATCCACAATAAAACCTCTTCTAGATTTTGTGACTGCCAAGAAACACACATTAGTAGAGCATTAATAGCAAATATTTCTCTTGCAGCATAAACATCAATTCCGCAGTATATCTGGCGAGAACTGCGCTCCCTGTGACCGGAGGAGCCGCCATCATTGCTGATAGAAAGGTAAGTTCCTCTAGATATGTCCCCTCTATATTTGGTAAGCAGCCTGAATGATGAATATTTAATAGGATTGTGTGCTTCTCCCCCCAGAAAAAGTCAGCAGATACAAACAGACCATCAACATCAATGCCAATAACAACCGAGGGCAGAACCCGCCATCTTACAAGTATTCCAATGGCGAGACTTAAAATTTTCTACATCTGTCACAGAAGAGACATCAGTGTGGTTACCGGTGCATCAATGTTACCCAGAAGACCAGGCACAGAACAGGAGAACATGTCATCTCTTCCTGTGTCTCTGGAATACAGATTTCCCACCCCTTACTGATACTACAGTATATACTGTGACATCTTCCATTGTTTTTGCTGGATCTTGTATAACATCATCTTTACCATTATATATTTTGATCCACAAAAACCTTAAATAAATCTTTAACATCAATTCATAAGTGTGACTGGTATTAATTAGTGTGTTCCGTGTCCGGCTACAACTTACCACAGTGTATACAATTCACTTATCCGACCCTTCACAGCGCTATTTGTGTGACATCGCATTTAATCCAGTGGTAGGTGACAGGACATTGTATCATATGTACACAATACAGAGAGTATGGAACGTGCCGCCATATGTACTGGATTAGATCCTGTGTTGGACAAAAAGTCACAGGAGATGTAAAATATTGATATATTTGATAGTTGTTTAAATTTCAGTTCCATAAAATGTAATGTTGGGCTCTCTTTACAAGCGGAGACAATCACATTAAGCAGGGAAGCCGCTAGGGTGACACAATCCCCACAGATCTCAGATTGGACAAACGGGCAGGATGAGAGCTGCCGGTTGAGATTGCCAGTTAGGGCAGAAGTTACAAAGTGACTGATCAACCAAAAATACTTTGTATTGCTAGCCTGAATGGCGTATCGCTAACTCAGCATTTCATATGAGAACAAAGACCCTCTGCAGCACAAGTTTAAGTTGAGACTGAACCATAGCAAACACATTGTCCCATTCTCACAAGTTAAATCAGAAACCGCCAAGTATAGAGCCTATTTATTAGTGAAACCGTCAAGCTTATGTACTAAATATTATAACCGTGAAGACTGTGCCTCTGTTGGAGTAAAGTTCTGTTCAGTATCTTATACCTGTGTCGTCTGAAGTTCTTGCTGTGCAATTTCCTCTGCGGGGCAGTAACCATCCTAAACCCCCTCCCACCTGTTACATTTGTCCATACTAAAGTCCATTACTCCATTGAAGTCGCCAATTAGTAGCAGTGGATAATCTGCAAGGGCTTTTTATCAATAAACTCCTGTACCACACCCAAGACAGAAAGATTAAAGGGTGGCGGTAAATAAATTGAGACAATGATACATTGAAGATTTTGTATTGTACAGTCCAGGAGCACAAACTTTCCTTCTTATTCTTCCCAATATGTATGGCAGGTTAATTTGCAGTTAGGGTATGTTCACACGCAAACTCAAAAACGTCTGAAAATACGGAGCTGTTTTCAAGGGAAACCAGCTCCTGATTTTCAAACGTTTTTTTAAGCCACTTGCGATTTTCGCTGCGTTTTTCACGGCCGTATTTGGAGTTGTTTTCAATAGAGTCTATGTAAATGGCTCCAAAAACGTCCCAAGAAGTGACCTGCACTTCTTTTTCGCTGCCGTTTTAAAAAAAAACGGCCCGTCGGAACAGAACGCCGTTTTTCCTATTGAAATAAATGGGCAGATGTTTGAAGAGGACTTACTCCTAAAGCGAAGCAAGGATGAGTTAATGCTCCGTCCAACAAACAAAAGAAGCTGGTGTGCCACCCATGCCGCATTGCGCCATTATTTGTGTAATGTTTGAAAGAGATTGTGCCTCTTTTTTGTAGAGTAGTGTTTACATCCCCTTGTGGATGTTTATATACCACTGGTCAGTAAATAATTTGTTGTTTGCATTACTTGGGTCTACTGTATTTTATTGCTTGCGACTAACCCTGCGGTCCTTGTCGGTACTTGGCCTTACATAGGGATACATTCTATAGACAAAGTGAATGCTAACACTCAATTGCTATTTAGGCTAGGACTTCACAGAGACTGATTGATTTTAATTGATCTTATTTTTAAATTCTATTACTTATTTAAGGGTTGCATGCAACTCAATGTATAGCTTTTTACTGCGGCTGTTGATTTGTAGCTAAAATCAATTAGTTGCATGCCAATGCGTTTCCATGATGGCCTTATTTTCACATTTCCAGGAAAAATAACAGAAGACCATCACAACACAGAGTTCTGAGTAAAGATGCTCCATATCAGGAGAGCTGACAGGTCCGCCTTAAAATGGGTAAATCACAGGTGACGTCATTACAGAGTTTGCTGCTGAGATATCTTTAGTTCTTCACTTCTGCAACCATCTTCAGCTTCTAGAGCAACGTAAAGAATTCAGACTACAAAATAGACCCCTTAATTCATGTAGACCCCAGACCAGACCACCAAATACATTTAGACACCAGCCTAAACCCCTATATAAATTCAGACCCTAGACCAGACCCCAGCACAGACCCAATTAACTGCAGACCCCAGGCAAGACTCCAAAATGTAAACCCCAAAACAGAGTAAATAAAAGGAATGCAGACGATAGACCAGACATCTAAATAATGTCAGACCTCAGACCAGATCCCTCAATTAATTGCAGACCACAGACCAGACCGCTAAATTCAGACCCCAAACCAGAGTGCTGGCTGGGATCAGAGTGTAATGGCAGTGATGCGCTGCGCCACCATGAAGTCAGGTGAGACGGTGAGAGTCAATAACAAAGCAGAAAATAAGCTAACAAAATGACCTCTTATGGTCTGTAGGCTGATAGAGAAGGCCTATCCTACGTAGTGGTAGGCCTATAAGTGTAGGCTGTCACTGAAACATGCGTGGCTGAATAGTACCGTCAGCCTAGAGTGGTTCGCTCTGAGGAGTCTACTGGCGCTGTGAGAATAGTTAGCCTGGCATGGGAACCTGTGGTCAGTAGAGCAGTACTGTGCTCAAACCCAGGAGAGGCTGTAACTAGGTCCTGATTAGGATAAAGAACGTTCCATGTATTAGAGGGCCGCTTAGATAGCTGCAGTGATGAATGGTTGCCCTGCAGGCCTGAGATGTGGCCTAGTAGTACACTCCTGAATTGTACTGGACTGGGTGCAGTAGTCACTACGACGAGTGGTGTGGTAGGAGCCCTTCAGCGTCAGGACCCTAGTAAGAGTGCATAGGAGCAGATATTTAATATAGTAAAAAGTATTAAAACGTATAAAACCCACTGTGTCAGTTGTATCGGGGCAGCCCCCTTCATCAGGAATACTATGTTTCACAGCATTGAAACAATTTAAATATCTCTATATTATATAAACAAACCATTCTACGTTTTCTCACGCAATACCGGAAGTGACGTTCCGAACTCTAAGGCCCTGTTCACACAGAGTTTTTTTGCAGGCAGAAAAATTTTGAGGCAGACTTTGACCTGCCTGCGATTTGCGCAGCATTTACCATTGCGTTTTTCGTCCGTGGCCCCTGCGCGCCGCATGCAAAAAACACTGTGAAAAACACTTTCTCTGCCTCTCATTGATTTCAATGGGAGGTCAGAGGCGGAACTGCGAGCCGCTAAAAGCTGCTGCAGAAAAGAAACGCCTCCGCCTTCCATTGAAATTAATAGAAGACAGTTTCGGCCGCTGATTCCAATGCGGTTTCCGTGTCAAAATCAGCGTAAAAAAACTCAGTGTGATCTGGGCCTAAATCTCTTTATACTTCCTATAATGGACATATCTCTCTATGGCAGATGTTTCGGAAGAGGTTCTTTCTCGCTCTTTTACCCTTTCTATTCCTCTAATACTTCATCCCAATTACATTATTTAATACAGGGTATTTCTTATATTTCTTTTTCCATGCAAAAATACATATATTAATAAAATAGGATAAAAACAACCAATATGAATCTATGGGGAATAGTAAAGACTCATTTACTTTACTCGTTCTCAAACTCTAATATTATTCCCAAACCCTATTCCTTTCTTTAGTATTTCTTATTTTTTGGATAGGATGGTGCGACTATATAATTTATTATCCTTGTTCTTTTTACGATCATTTGTGGGGCCCTTCTTACTTCATCTTTCAAAAACAGATCACTTAATAGTATTTCCCAATTTCTCTTTAGGATTCTTTTAATTTCTTCAATATTACCATTATATTTAGCAAAATAATGTCAGTCCAAATTTATCTTTCTCTTTTTTCCATCTTGCTTTTTTACAAGGTATAACTTTTCCCTGTTCCTTGTTATCTAGGCAGTCTTTCTGTTTCGTTTTTGACACCTTTTTCTTTACTCCCTCTATAATATTTTTTTTTGCTATTTTACGCAAGCATACATCATAAGCACAAGAAAATAGACAAACGCACAAAAAACAAACCCAATCCCGAAAGACACAACCCAATTCAGGGCGGGAGGATGGGAGCTAACTTTTTTACCTGTTATTCCTCCCGCTGCTTCCGGCTCAATGCCGAAAACAGCGGGCGGAACAGATACCGAACCCCAACTCCTCCCCTCTCCATCTCCTCCCTCTCCCTGCCTCCACTAACCCTTTCCCCCCTGATTGGCTAACCTTCCCTCCTATGGCAGTCATGGAGGCTTTCCCTTAAGCATTCCGTGCTGCCGTCCAGCCTCGTCTTGACTGGCCTAAGTAGGGTCATGTGCTATTTTACCTTTTATTCCCCTTTTCCACCCATCCACCAAATAAGGACATGTGACAACCGAGATTGGATGTGAAATGGCCACAGCAGCGGTTTATTAATCTACATTATTTTTTAAATACAATTTAATCCAAAACATTCGGATAACTACTTTAGGAATTCGACCAGAGAATTCCTCCTATAATTCACATGACCAAACATGGGTCAGAATCATAAATAACAATCAACATTTTAACACTAAACAGAGCAGGGGAAGTCCTTGAAGCCAGTTTTTTTACAGATTTTCCTTTTAAGTTAGCCATCTGCAAACCACCAACAACTATTTACCTCCAGCCGTAAACCAGCTCGGAGGCACCGCTCACCTCTGCAGATGGCTCCAACCACCAGAAGACCACTTCAAAGGGATAACAGCCTATGAAGTCTTCAAATTATATACACTACCTGTAAAGGATCTGCCAGGCACAGCTTCGGGGTTAACTCCCTTAATTAATCAGTCAGCACCTGAATCTACATCCCTGAGACTGACTCCAGCTTCCACCACTCAGGCTGGCAGGCTTAGGAGTGGGAGAGCCTATCGCAGCCTGGCCAGACTCAGCTAGCTCCCGCCCTCTGTCTATTTATACCTGCATTTCCTGTTCCTCCTTGCTTGTTATTCTTTTTCGTGTGGTTTCCTGGCCCAGCTACAGCTCCTTCTATTTTGTTCCTGCTCCATACAGACCCTGGCTTACTGACTACTCTTCTGCTCTTCGTTTGGTACCTCGCACACTCCTGGCTTGACTCGGCTCGTTCACCACTCTGGTTGCTCACGGTGTTGCCGTGGGCAACTGCCCCTTTCCCTTGCTTGTATTCCCTTGTATGTTTGTCGTGTTTGTCGTGCACTTACTGAGTGCAGGGACCGCCGCCCAGTTGTACCCCGTCGCCTAGGGCGGGTCGTTGCAAGTAGGCAGGGACAGAGTGGCGGGTAGATTAGGGCTCACTTGTCCGTTTCCCTACCCCCCGGTCATTACATAATAACAAGCCCATACCTAGTCTACCCTGGTCCCTGACACCACTATGGACCCCCGTGAGACCCTGGCTCAGCAAATGCAGGGTCTCTCCCTACAGGTCCAGGCCCTGGCTCAGAGGGTCAACCAGCCTGATGCTACCTTGGTAGTTCCCCTCACCGCACCTCTTGAACATCACCTCAAGTTGCCCGACCGGTTCTCATGGGACCGGAGGGCTTTTCTCTCCTTTCGGGAGAGTTGTAGGCTTTACTTTCGTTTAAAGCCTCATTCCTCAGGTTCTGAGAGCCAGCGGGTGGGTATAATTATGTCCCGGCTCCAGGAAGGGCCCCAAGAATGGGCCTTCTCCTTGGCTCCTGACGCCCCTGAACTTTCCTCCGTTGATTGTTTCTTTTCTGCTCTCGGACTTATTTATGACGAGACTGACAGGACTGCCTTTGCCGAGAGTCAGCTGGTGACCTTACGTCAGGGTAAGAGACCTGTTGAGGAGTATTGCTCTGACTTTAGGAAGTGGTGCGTAGCTTCTCGGTGGAATGACCCTGCCTTAAGGTGCCAGTTTAGGTTGGGTCTGTCGAATGCCCTGAAAGACCTGCTAGTTAGCTATCCCTCTTCTGACTCCCTAGACCAGGCTATGGCTTTAGCGGTACGACTTGACCGACGTCTCAGGGAACGACAACATGAACGTTTGTGTGTTTTCTCCTCCGACTCCCCCATGATGCCTCCCGAAGTTCCGTTGCTTCGTTCCTCCAGGAAAGACCTATGATACCTATGCAACTCGGGGCCTCCGTGTCCCCCCAACAACGTAGAGAATTCCGCAGGAAGAATGATCTCTGCTTCTACTGTGGGGATGACAAGCATCAAGTGAACAACTGTCCTAAGCGTAAGAATGCAGCCAGAGAACTTCCGCGCCTAAGTGATCATCGGGGAGGTCACTTGGGCGCACAGGTATTTCCAGTAAATAGGAAACGTACTAAGATCTTGCTTCCCTTTCAGGTCTCTTTTGGTGGTAGGTCTGCTACCGGCAGTGCCTTCGTGGATTCAGGGTCCTCTACTAATATTATGTCTGTGGAATTTGCTATGTCTCTTGCTATGCCTCTGATTGATTTGCCTAAACTTGTCCCGGTAGTGGGTATCGACTCCACTCCTCTTGCTAATGGTTATTTTACACAGCATACCCCTGTTTTTGAACTCCTTGTTGGCTCCATGCATTTGGAGCAATGCTCTGTACTGTTGATGCAGGGGTTATCGTACCATTTGGTTCTAGGCCTTCCCTGGTTGCAGTTGCATAATCCCACGTTTGACTGGAATACTGGGGAGCTAACCAAATGGGGTAATGAATGTTGTACGTCATGTTTTTCTGTTAATTCTATTTCTCCCCCTGAGGAGGCGAATACGCTACCCGAGTTTGTTCAGGACTTCGCTGATGTTTTCTCTAGGGAGGCCTCCGAAGTGTTACCTCCTCATAGAGAATACGATTGCGCTATCGAATTGGTACCAGGAGCTAAGCTTCCTAAGGGTAGGATATTTAATCTTTCTTGTCCCGAACGTGAAGCCATGAGAGAGTATATCCAGGAATCCCTGGCCAAGGGTTACATTCGTCCCTCTTCTTCTCTGGTAGGTGCTGGCTTCTTCTTCGTGGGGAGGAAGGATGGTGGTCTTAGGCCATGCATTGACTACCGTAGCCTGAATAAGGTCACGGTAAGGAACCAGTATCCCCTTCCTTTGATTCCTGATCTCTTTAATCAGGTTCAGGGGGCCCAATGGTTCTCTAAATTGGATCTACGGGGGGCGTATAACCTTATTCGCATCAAAGAGGGGGATGAGTGGAAGACTGCGTTTAACACGCCCGAAGGCCATTTCGAATACCTCGTCATGCCCTTTGGGTTGTGTAATGCCCCTGCGGTCTTCCAGAATTTCATAAATGAGATTTTGAGAAATTACCTGGGGATATTTCTTGTAGTGTACCTTGATGACATACTGGTGTTTTCCAAGGACTGGTCCTCCCACATTGAGCATGTCAGGAAGGTGCTCCAGGTCCTTCGGGAAAACAAACTGTTTGCCAAAACTGAAAAATGTGTGTTTGGGGTACAGGAGATACAATTTTTGGGTCAAATCCTCACTCCTCATGAATTCCGCATGGACCCCGCCAAGGTTCAGGCTGTGGCGGAATGGGTCCAACCTGCCTCCCTGAAGGCTTTTCAGTGTTTTTTGGGGTTCGCTAATTATTACAGGAGATTTATTGCTAACTTCTCGGTCATCGCTAAGCCTCTTACAGACCTCACTCGCAAAGGTGCTGATCTCCTCCACTGGCCTCCTGAGGCTGTCCAGGCTTTTGAGGTCCTTAAGAAGTGCTTTATCTCGGCCCCGCTGCTGGTTCAGCCCAACCAAATGGAGCCATTTATCGTGGAAGTTGACGCATCTGAGGTGGGAGTGGGGGCTGTCTTGTCCCAGGGTACCAGGTCCCTCACCCATCTCCGCCCCTGTGCCTACTTCTCCAGGAAGTTTTCGCCAACTGAGAGTAACTATGATATTGGCAACCGCGAACTCTTAGCCATTAAATGGGCATTTGAAGAGTGGCGCCACTTCCTGGAGGGGGCTAGACACCAAGTAACGGTCCTTACCGACCACAAGAATCTGGTTTTCCTAGAATCTGCCCGGAGGCTAAACCCGAGACAAGCTCGATGGGCGTTATTTTTTACAAGATTCAATTTTTTGGTTACCTATAGGGCTGGGTCTAAAAATATTAAGGCTGATGCACTGTCGCGTAGCTTCATGGCCAGCCCTCCTTCGGAGGAAGATCCTGCTTGTATTTTGCCTCCAGGTATAATAATTTCCTCGATCGATTCTGATTTAGTCTCTGAAATTGCTGCTGCTCAAGGTTCAGCTCCCGGGAACCTTCCTGAGAACAAGCTGTTTGTTCCCCTGCAATTCCGGCTAAGGGTACTTAGGGAAAATCATGACTCCGCACTATCTGGTCATCCAGGCATCCTGGGTACCAAACACCTCATTACCAGAAATTATTGGTGGCCTGGGTTGCCTAAAGACGTTAAGGCCTACGTCGCCGCTTGTGAGGTTTGTGCTAGGTCCAAGACTCCCAGGTCCCGACCAGCGGGCTTACTGCGTTCGTTGCCCATTCCCCAGAGACCTTGGACACATATCTCCATGGATTTTATCACCGATTTGCCTCCATCCCAAGGCTAGTCGGTGCTGTGGGTGGTGGTAGACCGCTTCAGTAAGATGTGCCACTTTGTGCCCCTCAAGAAACTACCCAACGCCAAGACGTTGGCTACCTTGTTTGTCAAACACATCCTGCGTCTTCATGGGGTCCCTGTCAATATTGTTTCGGACAGAGGGGTACAATTTGTTTCATTGTTTTGGAGAGCCTTCTGTATGAAGTTGGGGATTGATCTGTCCTTCTCCTCTGCCTTCCATCCTCAAACCAATGGTCAAACGGAGAGGACTAATCAATCTCTAGAACAATACTTGAGGTGTTTTGTCTCTGACTGTCAATATGATTGGGTCTCATTCATTCCCCTCGCCGAATTTTCCCTTAATAACCGGGTCAGTAACTCGTCAGGGGTCTCTCCCTTTTTCTGTAATTTTGGGTTTAATCCACGGTTCTCCTCTGTTTCACCTGGTAGTTCCAACAATCCCGAGGTAGAGGTCGTTCATCGGGAACTGTGCACAGTCTGGGCCCAGGTTCAGAAGAACCTAGAGGCGTCCCAGAGCGTACAAAAAACTCAGGCTGATAGAAAACGTTCTGCTAACCCCCTGTTTATGGTCGGGGATCTGGTGTGGTTGTCGTCTAGGAACTTGCGGAAGTTTGCTCCCCGGTTTATTGGGCCATATAAGGTCATTGAGGTCCTCAATCCTGTCTCCTTCCGGCTGGAGTTACCCCCGTCTTTTCGTATACAGGACGTGTTTCTTGCCTCCCTCCTTAAACGCTGCTCCCCGTCCTTGGCTCCCTCGAGGAGACCTCCTGTTCCCGTCCTCACCCCTGAGGGGGTGGAATTCGAGGTGGCCAGGATTGTGGACAGCAAGATGGTCCAAGGCTCCCTCCAGTACCTGGTCCATTGGAGAGGTTACGGGCCCGAGGAGAGGACTTGGGTACCCGCCCGGGATGTTCACGCTGGGGTATTGGTAAGGAGGTTCCACCTGCGTTTCCCCAGTAAGCCAGGTCCACTTAGAAAGGGTCCGATGGCCCCTCATAAAAGGGGGGGGTACTGTAAAGGATCTGCCAGGCACAGCTTCGGGTTAACTCCCTTAATTAATCAGTCAGCACCTGAATCTACATCCCTGAGACTGACTCCAGCTTCCACCACTCAGGCTGGCAGGTTCAGGAGTGGGAGAGCCTATCGCAGCCTTGCCAGACTCAGCTAGCTCCCGCCCTCTGTCTATTTATACCTGCATTTCCTGTTCCTCCTTGCTTGTTATTCTTTTTCGTGTGGTTTCCTGGCCCAGCTACAGCTCCTTCTATTTTGTTCCTGCTCCATACAGACCCTGGCTTACTGACTACTCTTCTGCTCTTCGTTTGGTACCTCGCACACTCCTGGCTTGACTCGGCTCGTTCACCACTCTGGTTGCTCACGGTGTTGCCGTGGGCAACTGCCCCTTTCCCTTGCTTGTATTCCCTTGTATGTTTGTCGTGTTTGTCGTGCACTTACTGAGTGCAGGGACCGCCGCCCAGTTGTACCCCGTCGCCTAGGGCGGGTCGTTGCAAGTAGGCAGGGACAGAGTGGCGGGTAGATTAGGGCTCACTTGTCCGTTTCCCTACCCCCCGGTCATTACACTACCGTTCAAAAGTTTGGGGTCACCCAGACAATTTTGTGTTTTCCCTGAAAACTCACACTTATATTTATCAAATGAGTTGCAAAATGACTAAAAAATATAGTCAAGGCATTGACAAGGTTAGAAATAATATTTTTTATTTGAAATAATTATTTTCTCCTTCAAACTTTGCTTTCGTCAAAGAATGCTCCATTTGCTGCAATTACAGCATTTCAGACCTTTGGCATTCTAGCTGTTAATTTGCTGAGGTAATCGGGAGAAATTTCACCCCATGCTTCCAGAAGTCCCTCCCACAAGTTGGATTGGCTTGATGGGCACTTCTTGCGTACCATACGGTCAAGCTGCTCCCACAACAGCTCTATGGGGTTGAGATCTGGTGACTGCGCTGGCCACTCCATTACAGATGGAATACCAGCTGCCTGCTTCTTCCCTAAATAGTTTGTGCATAATTTGGAGGTGTGCTTTGGGTCATTGTACTGTTGTAGGATGAAATTGGCTCCAATCAAGCGCTGTCCACAGGGTATGGCATGGCGTTGCAAAATGGAGGGATAGCCTTCCTTATTCAAAATCCCTTTTACCTTGTACAAATCTCCCACTTTACCAGCACCAAAGCAACCCCAGACCATCACATTACCTCCACCATGCTTGACAGATGGCGTCAGGCACTCTTCCAGCATCTTTTCAGTTGTTCTGCGTCTCACAAATGTTCTTCTGTGTGATCCAAACACCTCAAACTTTGATTCGTCTGTCCATAAAACTTTTTTCCAATCTTCCTCTGTCCAATGTCTGTGTGCTTTTGCCCATATTAATCTTTTCCTTTTATTAGCCAGTCTCAGATATGGCTTTTTCTTTGCCACTCTGCCCTGAAGGCCAGGATCCTGGAGTCGCCTCTTCACTGTAGACGTTGACACTGGCGTTTTGCGGGTACTATTTAATGAAGCTGCCAGTTGAGGACCTGTGAGGCGTCTATTTCTCAAACTAGAGACTCTAATGTACTTGTCTTGTTGCTCAGTTGTGCAGCGGGGCCTACCACTTCTCTTTCTATTCTGGTTAGAGCCTGTTTGTGCTGTCCTCTGAAGGGAGTAGTTCACACCGTTGTAGGAAATCTTCAGTTTCTTGGCAATTTCTTGGAATAGCCTTCATTTCTAAGAACAAGAATAGACTGTCGAGTTTCACATGAAAGCTCTCTTTTTCTAGCCATTTTGAGAGTTTAATCTAACCCACAAATTTAATGCTCCAGATTCTCAAGTAGCTCAAAGGAAGGCCAGTTTTATAGCCCCTCTAAACCGCAAAACTGTTTACAGCGGTGCTAACATAATTGCACAAGGGTTTTCAAGCGTTTTCTAATCATCCATTAGCCTTCTAACACAGTTAGCAAACACAATGTACCATTATAACACTGGAGTGATGGTTGCTGGAAATGGGCCTCCATACACCTATGTAGATATTGCATTAAAAACCAGACGTTTACAGCTAGAATAGTCATTTACCACATTAACAATGTATAGAGTGTATTTCTGATTAATTTAATGTTATCTTCATTGAAAAATACTGTGCTTTTCTTGCAAAAATAAGGACATTTCTAAGTGACCCCAAACTTTTGAACGGTAGTGTACCTTTTTGGGGGACGCATACCCCCGATGCGACCCCCCACCATTTTGTACTGACCAACCTCCAGGACTCCCCCCGCCACAGCGAAACAGGCCTTGACCACCTTAAGCCTGTGAGTCCCTCCAAACCACCACCGCCCTCTCAATTCCTTCCTCTAAGGACAGGCTCCACAAATCAATTCCAACCTCGGTCAAATGTACTCCATCACTCCGCCAATATCTTCCAACTCCTGACTCCAAATCCCTGTGTCGAACACAAATTCCCGGACACATCGCCGACCCCGGGAGGGCAAACAACACTATCCGCTTACCCCGTCCTACTTGATCAGTCTTGGACCGCCACAAAAACAACTCGAGTCTATCCCCATATAGACCCACATCCGCCTGTCGCAATCCCCCAGCCCTCACCGCACTAGGAGAAACCAACTCACCAATTCTGAGTGCTCGAAAAAACGCTAGAGAAAAAGCCAAACGAAACAACTCTACCTCATAAGGCGAATTACAAACAGCCCCCAGCAATGCGCCCAACGAACCAAGAAGGGTAAAAGACACGGGTCGCCTCTGATCTGCTTCAATGCCACCAACCTGTCTTGATCCGTGCTGACGTTACCCAACACTCTTACCCACTCCTCCCACTGCTGCCAACAAGCCGAATAAGTACTCCAAGTCGCACTAGCCAACGACCGTTCGATCAACCGTTCCACGGGACCGAAACCAGATCCCATAGATGTTTCGGGCAAGCCAAACCGAACAGCTCCGCTCCCGGTGCCAAATAACGAAATTGATCCCACTGCGAGAGAGAAAGAGCATCAGCGATACAATTGTAAACCCCCAGTACATACACCGCAACCACCCACGTGTTTAAGGACAAGCACACCAAGACTAAGTGACGCAACAACTGAACCACAGGTGGAGAAGATGCCGATACGTTATTAATCGCTAACACCACTCCCATGTTATCGCAGTGGAAACAAACCTTTTTATCCCTGAGAATGTGCCCCCAAATGGTCACCACAACCATGATGGGGAACAGCTTGAGCAGGGCCAGATTCCGTGTAAGACCACTGATCACCCAGCTGTGTGGCCAGTCCCCCGCACACCATTGACCTCCTGCATACGAACCAAAACCACCGGACACCGCCACGTCAGTAAACAGCTCCAACTCGCTCATATCCTGTACCGGCGACATCCACAACGATCTACCATTATATTCCCCGAGAAACGCGTCCCAGACCTGCAAATCCGCCCTGTGCTCCACCACAATCCTCACGAAATGAGGGGATGCCCGGATACCCGCCGTCGCTGCCGCCAATCGCCTACTAAAATCTCTAAAGTGATCTTCTTCACTTCTTCAATCGGCAGGCACGCCTCACCTCTTGACGCAATGACAGTAATTTATCCTCAGGAAGCCTGCACTCGAATTGCATTGCAACCGAATCAATTTAGATCCCTAAAAAACAGATGGTAGGGACAGGGCCCTCCGTTTCACCAGGCGCCAGAGGAATTCCAAAATCCGTCGCAACCTTCTGCAAGGAATACAACAAATAACCGCAAATAGGGGAACCGCTAGGGCCGACGCACAAAAAATCGTCAAGATAATGTATTAACGAATCCACCCCAGCTACGCCCTTCGTCACCCATTCCACAAAGCTACTAAATGCCTCAAAGTATGCGCAAGAAAGGGAGCACCCCATTGGAAGACACCTATCGACATAAAACCCCCCGTTCCAGAAGCAAGCCAACAGCCGTTGGCTCTCCGGATGGTCCGGCAGCTAGCGAAAATGTCAGTTTTTGCCAACAACGCCCCAGGCCCCGCCTCACGCACTAACACCTCCGCTTTGTCAAATGACGTGTAAACAACCGAGCATAAATCGTGATCTATCCCATCGTTTACCGACGACCCCCTGGGAAAAGACAAATGCTGAATCAAACGGAGTTTATGGGGCTCCCGCTTCGGCACAATTCCAAAGGGGGATAGCACTAGATTATCTATCGGCGGCTCGACAAAAGGCCCGGCCATGCGACCCAACGAAACTTCCTTCAAAAGTTTTTTCGAAACGACCGCCGAGTGCAAATAAGCCGACTTAAGATTGCGCCGTGTAAGCGGAACCTCACACGGAGGAGGGGGAATAACAAAACCAAACAAAAACCCCTCATAAATTAACTTGGCTGCAACCCTTTTCGGATATTCATTTAGATACGGGGCCATCCTTTCCACCCTCACCGGCGACAGCCCCTTGACCAACGGAGGAGGACTGAGTGCCTGACCGCTTCCCTTTTCGCATACATTTTGCAGCCCCATGCGAGGAGCCGTTGCACTCCGAACAGACATGCTTAAATTTACAAGTGGCCCCGAACTTACACTGGCCATCATTGAATTGCCAGCAGAACACGAGTATTGACCCAGAGCCCTGTCCGGACTGACTAGACTGACCTCCTTGGCCAATGCTTCCGGGAAAGGACTGCTTAACCGGGGCCGTCACCCGCAACCAAAGCTGGTGGCGAAACTGCTCATCATACCGCAACCACACCTGACCCCCGTACGCCCGATGAGCCTCCCCGATGGCATAGAAATAACAAAACAACGCTGAGCAATTTTCAGGTGCCTTTTCCCCAATCACACTCGCCAAAATAGCAAAAGCTTGCGACCAATTCACGAACGTCTGCGGGATAAGCCTATACCGCCGACGCTCCTCTTCCTTCTTCTTACTCTCATCCCGCTTGCCCTTATTCAAGTTGAACTTCGCAAGCGGCAGAAGAGAAAAAATGTCCACGTACTCGTCCTTCCAAATCCATTCCCGAACCTCCTTTTTAAGGTGGGCCCCTAAAGGACCCTCAAAACAGACATAAACCTCGCCCCGAGCACAATCATCAAGCCAAATTCTATCCCCGTCCTTCTGCACCTTGGTTTGAACAGACACTGCCACTGCTTCCTTGGATGCCCCCGAAACTTCCCCAACCAGGGACCGCGGCTGTACATCACGAGGACCTTCCCAAACCACCGCCGCCCTATCTAAGCGCCCGACTAACTTGCGCAAAATACCCACTAAATCCGATAAGCCATCGCGCCCGGCAACGCCACTACCGACAGCCGATACTTCCGCGCTCGCTGCCCCACCCCCAACACCCGACATGAAAATTGCTGGATACGGCAAAGTAGGAGTTACGCACCCACCAGGCTGCCCAGGCGCTGTGTTCCCGCCAGCCAAAAAATTCTGAACGCGCTGCGACTCGTCCAGCTCTCCATCTTCCAGATCCTCTCTCGCTGACGACTGGCACTCGCACCAACATCTCCAACACAGGGACCCCGGCATGCTGACAGAGGGGCCGGCGACCTGCCGCCTGACCGCAAGGACCCAGACTTCCGACTCGTCGTCGCTGTTCTTGGCATCCTCACCGAAGCCTGCCCCCTGGCCGGCACATCACCATGCGGGGCGGCCGTGGACTGCACCCTGGACACTGCATCTGAAGGCAGTGGCGTAACAGGGAGCCCGGCCTGCGACTCCCTGTGAACCGCCGAGCCCCGTCAGGGCTGGGGATTCCTGCCAGGACGCAGGCCCTGGGAGGAGGCGGCCGTCCCAGCAGCCGGCCTACAGTGTCCTTAGAAGGGCTCCCCCTGTACGTCGAGCCCACTGGACCACATCCGGACTCAACCGTTCAGGTGGGCGGGACCGCCGGGAGCGGCGGGGTGACCGAGCAACCGCTGCTCCCGACGATGCCCTCTGCTTTATTTCAGCAGGGGCAGCAATTAGCAACTCTCCCCCCCACCACCATGTCACCAGCGCCAGAGAGAGGGGCGGGGGAGGGGAGCGCATCTGGGCTAGCAGCCGACACAGAGCACCGGGCTCGGCGCGAAGACGGGCCCGCCTGAGGTATCCTGGCCAGCGCTGCCACTGTCTCCTCCAACCACCCCGGACCGTGGAACTCAGCTGCCGCGCGCAGCTGATCAAGCATGCTGACTGGAGACGCCATACTCGCAGGTAGACAGTGCAGTGGGAGCTAACTTTTTTACCTGTTATTCCTCCCGCTGCTTCCGGCTCAATGCCGAAAAGAGCGGGAGGAACAGATACCAAACCCCAACTCCTCCCCTCTCCATCTCCTCCCTCTCCCTGCCTCCACTAACCGTTTGCCCCCTGATTGGCTAACCTTCCCTCCTATGGCAGTCATGGAGGCTTTCCCTTAAGCCCTCCGTGCTGCCGTCCAGCCTCGTCTTTACTTTGTGACTTTTGCCTGATCAAACCGAGTTGTGATTCATTGTTTGCTCCATATAAATAACTATATTTTTGATGTTGTGTATTTTCTGACCACCACTGCAATCCTTTGTTTTAGATGATTTTAACAGTTTTTATGAGATTATATTATTTTGTCTGTATTTATTGCACTAATAAAGATATTTTGTTATTGACCATGTGTCGTTTTGCTATATGGTTTTGTGGTATACATTTGTAGCTATTTGACAGGTATAATATGCTGCAATACATAAGTATTGTAGGATATTATAACAGTGATCGGACAGTTGGACCTTCAAGTCCCTAGTGAGACGAAAAAAAAATGTTAAAAAAAAGTTTCACATTTTTTTATACAAAAATAAAAAAGTACGAATTTAAAGTAATAAATTTAAAACTCACCCTTTTTCCATTATCAAGAACTTAATTATTAGAAAAAGTAATAAACTATACAGAATTGGTATTGCCGCATCCGTAATGGCCTGAACTATAAAAATATTATGTCATTTATCCAATGCAGTGAACGCCATAAAAATAAATAATAAAAAAACAATACCAGAATTTCTATGTTTTTGGTCACCTTAGAATAAAAAGTGATCAAAAAGTTGCATGTATCCAAAAATGGTACCAATAAAAAAACATATAGCTCGTCTTGCAAAAAACAAGCCCTCATACAGCTCTGTCGACCAAAACATTTTTTTAAAGTTGTGGTTCTCATATTGTGGCAACAGAAAAAATACATTATTTTTACAAAATAAATGTTATTGTGCAAATAGTTGTAAAACATAAAAAAGCAATATAATTTTGGTATCGCCAGAATCGTACTGACCCACAGAATAAAGTAAATATGTCAATTATAGTACACGGTGAACGCTGTAAAAAAAAGGATAAAAACAATAGCAGAATTGCTGTTTTTTGGTCACCACGCTTCTCAAAAAATAGAATAAAAAGTGATCAAGAAGTTGCATGTATCCAAAAATGGTGCCGATAAAAACTACAGACTGTCCCGCAAAAAACAAGCCCTCACACCGCTCTGTCACAAAAAAAAAGTTATGGCTCTCAGAATATGGCGACACAAAATGTGCAGAGTGCGATCCAAAAGGGGAATAAGATCGGGCACCATTTATCAGTGCGACACAGGCCACAGAACTGCGGATTATTATTAATTTACCGCATTATTATATCCTCTTATTATGTACTGATATACTCCGCACAGCTTACATATGCCCCCAGATTATAAACTGAAATACCAGCAAAACCCCAAACAGAAAAATTACCAAGCAAAATCTGTGCTTCATAACCCAAATGGCGCTCCCTCCATTCTGAACCCTTCAGTGTGCCCAAACAGCAGTTTACATCCACTTATATGGCATCGCCATACCCGGGAGAACCCACTTAACAGTTTATGATGTATTTGTCTTCAGGGGCACAATCTGGGAATAACATATCGTGCACTTAAATGGCATATCAGCGGAAAATCCACTGCACATTTTTCTAGTAAAAATAGTAGCATTGGGTCATACGCACTGCACCCTTTAATAAATGCCTTGAGGGGTATATTTTAAAAAATGGGGTCACTTCTTGGAAGTTTTTGCTTTACTATTTGACCTCAGAGTCCTGCAATTGGGGGCAAATGCTATGGAAAAATCACTAAAATAGACCTCAAATGCGCATGGTGCTCTTTCACTCCTTTAATCTAACACCAATCCAGCAAAATCTGCGCTCCTTCTCTTCAGAGCCCTGCCGTGTGCCCAAACAGCTGTTTAGGGCCACATATGGGATATTGCTGTACTCAGGAGAAATTGAGTAAAAAATTGTGTGGTGTTTTTTTCTCCAATTACCCCTTGTAAAAATAAAACATTTAGAGCTAAAACAGCATTGTTTTGGGAAAAATTTAATTTGTCATTTTCACTGCCTAATTCTAATAAAATCTATGAAACAGCTGTGGGGTCAAACTATTCACTACCCCCCTAGTGAATGCCTTGAGGGTTTTATGTACCAAAATGGAGTCACTTCTCAAGAGGTTTTTACGGTACTGGTACCTAAGGAACTCTGCAAATACGACATGCCACCTTTAAACCAAACCAGCAAAATCTGCATGCCAAACGGTGCTCCTGCCATTCTGAGCCCTACCGTGTGTCCAAACAGCAGTTTGTGACAACATATGGGGTATTATCGTATTTGAGAGAACTTGATTTACAAATGTTGGTGTTCTTTTTCTCTTTTATTCCCAAAAAATCGGAGCTGAAAAGACTTTTTGTGTGAAAAATGTTTCGATTTTAATTTCCATGACCTAATTTCAATAAATTCAGCAAAACACCTGTGGTGTTAAAATGCTTACTATGCCCTTAGATTAATTCCTTGGGAGTGTAGTCCCGAAATGGCGTCTTTTTGGGGATGTTTCCTATGTTTTGGCACCACAAGACCTCTTCAAACATGACATGGTGCCTAAAATATATTCTAATAAAAAGGAGGCCCCAAAATCTAGTAGGTGCTCCTTTGCTTCTGAGGCCTGTGCTTCAGTCCACCAGGGCCACATGTGTGACATTTTTAAAAGCTGCAGAATCTGAACGATAAATATTGAGCTGAGTTTCTCTCCTAAAACCTTCTGTGTTACAGAAATAAAATGGATTATAATGGAATTTCTTAAAAAAATAATAATATATATATATTTGTAAATTTCACCTCCAAAATGTTAACTAGTAACTATTTTGTGTTGTATTACTATCTGTCTTACAAGCAGATACACTCAAATTTAGAAAAATCAAAAATTTTCAAAAATGTCTCTAAATGTAGGTGTTTTTCACAAATAAACACTAAAGGTATTGACCAAATTTTACTATTAACATAAAGTACAATGTGTCACGAGAAAAAAATTCTCAGAATCGCTTGGATAAAAGAATAGCATTCCAAAGTTATTACCAGGTAAAGTGACACAGGTCAGATTTGAAAAATGGTGTCTGAGCCTTAAAGAGGCTCTGTCACCAGATTTTGCAACCCCTATCTGCTATTGCAGCAGATCGGCGCTGCAATGTAGATTACAGTAACGTTTTTATTTTTAAAAAACGAGCATTTTTGGCCAAGTTATGGCCATTTTTGTATTTATGCAAATGAGGCTTGCAAAAGTACAACTGGGCGTGTTGTATGTATTATGTGCGTACATCGGGGCGTGTTTACTACTTTTACTAGCTGGGCGTTGTGTATAGAAGTATCTTCCACTTCTCTTCAGAACGCCCACCTTCTGGCAGTGCAGACACAACGTGTTCTCGAGAGATCACGCTGTGACGTCACTTCCCCAGGTCCTGCATCGTGTCGGCCACATCGGCACCAGAGGCTACAGATGATTCTGCAGCAGCATCAGCGTTTGCAGGTAAATCGATGTAGCTACTTACCTGCAAACGCTGATGCTGCTGCAGAATCAACTGTATCCTCTGGTGCCGACACGATGCAGGACCTGTGAGTGACGTCACAGATCTGCCCTGCCAGAAGCTGGGCGTTGTGAAGAGAAGTGGATGATACTTCTCGTCAGAACGCCCAGCTAGTAAAAGTAGTAAACACGCCCCGATGTACGCAAATAATACACGCCCAGTTGTACTTTTACTTTTCAACACGCCCACTTGTACTTTTGCAAGCCTCATTTGCATAAATACAAAAATGGTCATAACTTGGCCAAAAATGCTCGTTTTTTAAAAATAAAAACGTTACTGTAATCTACATTGCAGCGCCTATCTGCTGCAATAGCAGATAGGGGTTGCAAAATGTGGTGACAGAGCCTCTTTAAGGCCCAAACTAGGCTGCATCATTCATGGGTTAAAGTGGTTTTACAACTCATAAAGTGGGGGGAATACAATTAGGATATGTCATCACTTTCTGATCGTGGAGTTCTGACTGCCATGACTACTTGATGTTTAGTAAAGCCAATCCCTGTCTTTACAGTTTACAAATGGGCCATCAATTGTCTTAGAAATGACCCAGATGAAGAGACTATGAAGGAATTCTTCAGTTCTCTTGACTATAAATGCAGCAGAGATTGTGGTAAATATATAATGCAGCCATTTTTAATGAATACATATGGTTGTTGGCCTTCTACCCTCTCTGGTAGGCCTATGATATGTATAATTTACGCTGCATTCGTTCACATCAGGTATGACCGTCTTGTCTCAAGATGCCTAGATCGATTCTTACCACCTCTATTACCTTTCCAGGACATGGTACATGAGGTAATGGCTGCCCACAGCTGTTCTGATGCCTATTACAAGCTGGTAGGGGAATTGTGAAGCAGTATGTATTCAGGATTGTAAGGAGTAAGAGGGCTGAGCACAGGAGATTCAGCATGTAGCGTGTTCTTACTGGTGCAGAGTCACATCCTCTAATGGGGGTCTTTAGGGTTTATTAAAATTCAAAACTAAAATTATATATTTTAAGATAATATAAATGATTTCCCCCATGTCACACAGACAGAAATGATCATTTATCCCCTATAAAGAATTCATCAGAGATTGTTCCCATTAAAAACTTCAATTTTATTATTTTCAATAAAAAAATACTCTATACAGTAAAGCAATTGATGAAAACACCCGGAAAAATTACAGATCACACTAAACTTTTCTAGAGGTACAAATCATACAATATCATCAAATTCATATTCCCAATGGTAAAGCCATACTGATATATGTAAATTATGGGTGTGGTCATAAAAGCAGCTCAAACCGGTTATAGCTATTGTGATGTCACAGAGCTTGGGTATAAACAATGATGTTGGTCACAGAGCTGTCACTATCAGTTGGATGTGACCGGTAAGTTCTCTATCAATGCTACATCTGTACTTCACGCTAATTAATTTGTTTTATTAGGAACATTGAATTATTCCATCTCTAGAAGATATTGTGTGATAGTGGTAGTAATATGGTATTAGTATTAGTGTGCAATTAAATTGCTCAAGTATCTTAGATTTGCAGGGTAAGTGGCCAAAATTTGAGCTCCCTTATTATCATTATGTTTACCACTTGTAAAAGAGAAATTTCAATATGCTCATATTAGATGACTGTATATTAGGGGACTATAATTCCTTATATTATTTAGGTTCACCAGAAATAATTACAATTTAATTCAATTCTGAATTTTGATCAATTGATATAAAAATTATTAGTGGGGAATTGATACTGGTCTGGGGCTATTTATCATGGTTTGGGCTAGGCCCTTTATTTCCAGTGAATGGTAATGTAAAGACTATTTAGACCATTGCATGCTTCCGACTTTGTGAGACTAGTTTGGTAAAGCCCCTTCCCTGTTTCTGTATGACGTTGCCCCTTTGCACAAAGCAAGGTCTATAAAGACATGGAGTGATAAGTTTGGTGTGGAGGAACTTGACACTCTGCACAGAGCCCTGACCCCAACATCCGAGCCTGAACTCACAAATGCTCTTTTAATTAAACACGCTACAAAATCTTGTGGAAAGCCTTGTCAGAAGAAGTTATAGCCACAAAAGGGGGGCCCAACTTCATATTAACATCCATGGCTTTGTAATGGGAAGTACCACAAGCTTATAATGGTGTAAAGGGTCAGCTGTCCACATCTTTTGGCCACATAGTGTATTTTGGGTTTATGTATTGTGATGTCACTACTATTAAAAATAATGATAAATCCATATTGATATATGCAAATTATGGGTGAGGTCATAAAAGCAGCTCACAGCTATTGTGATGTCACAGAGCGTGGGTGTATACTATGGTGCTGGCCTCAGAGCTGTCACTCAGTTGGATGTGACCGGTAAGTACTCTATCAGCACTGCGTCTCTAGATGAGTCTCATCTATCAGTTTCTTTATGAATATTTTATTCTTAGGTACAATTCTGCTGTGTCTGCCATTTAAAGTTTAGTTTATATTTGGAATAGTTATACTAATATACTAAGAAGTTGCTAAATGGCAATATGGCGGCCTGTGACTTCTGCTCCAGAGACAGAATGCAGCTTGCAGACAAAAATTGCCATCTGTATTCTGCTGGTAAATTGATAAAGCAACCTCAAAGAAAGGGAATGTGAATGTCCTGCAGCCCTGAGAACTTATTATTGGAACCCTTCAGTTTATAACAGGAGTAATTCACGTAATAAATATTTACTAGGGAATTACTAATTATGCATTTGAGGTTTTCTATTTGTGTAAAATACACAATTATTATTATTATTATTATTATTATTATCAATAATAATTACTAATATAAAAATGTTAGGGAAGTTACTTCTTAAGAACAGCCCTGACCCCATAATCCTGTATCCTCAAAAGCAATTGTCATTTTTCATTAATATATATATATATATATATATATATATATATATATATATATATATATATATATATATATATATATATATAAAATGTAATAATGTCTATAACAAACGACAGAGGTTCTAAATTATAGTTAGTATCTCATATAAAAATTACATAAACCCCGGAAATGTCATACCGTATGGTCAATTCAACAACCAATACATTGTTCCAGAATCCAAACCCCAAGCAATGTCATTCACAGGGGGTCCAAGCCCCAAGACCCCAAGTAATGTGATCTTCAAACACTTCTGATTGTCTAGATCCTGTACTTGGAATACCCCTTTTATAAATAATTTCTCCAGCTGGTTTCCTTTAAGTTTTCCCTAACTATTTCTTTTTCTGGTCATTCTAGATCTTGCTGTTGGATTGACACTGTTGGATTACTGTGTTGCTTTTACGGTCAGCGATTTGTCCTATTTTCAGAGAACTAGAGGCGATTAGTTAAATTCAATCTTTACTGTCGCCTGGTTTTCTACCACGGACATTGGTGCAGTTTTGCACCCGGGTTATTAACCAACCATGCCCTTTTGGAAAAAATCAAAAAAATATCATGTGTCTCAGATTCCTGATAATGGAAATCTAATGAAAGAGATACCAACTATGGAGGAACCTAACATCTCACTCCAGAAGTTTTCCAACATCAAAGATATGCCAGCCGAAAAATGCAGCGATCCAAGTCACAGCAAACCTTGTGACATTGGCTCAAAGAACGCCAAGAAGAGCGCAATCAGGAGCTTAGGCAGCAGCGCTGTGATTGGCGCTAAAGAACTGGATCGCTGTTTCCCAAATAGACGGCTGAGATTATACGTTGCCACCTGGAATATGGAGGGAAAGGTGAGAAGTAACATACAATATCTATTGTGAACCATGAGTGTATCTGATCTAAGGCTATGTTCACACTGAGTATTTTGCCAAGTTTTTTGACGTGGAAACCGCGTCGCAAAACTCGGCAAAAACAGCCCGAAAATGCCTCCCATTGATTTCAATGGGAGGCGTCGGCGTCTTTTTTCCGCGAGCAGTAAAACTGCCTCGCGGTAAAAAGAAGCGACATGCCCTTTCTTCGGGCGCTTCCGCCTCTGACCTCCCATTGACTTCAATGGGAGGCAGAGAAAGCGTATTTCGCGGTGTTTTATGCCCGCGGCGCTCAATGGCCGCGGCGAAAAACGCAGCGAAAAACTCTGCGAAAATCGGCGTGCAGGGAGAGGAAAATCTGCCTAAAACTTCCAAACGGAATTTTGAGGCAGATGTTCCTCCTGCAAAATACTCTGTGTGAACATAGCCTAAAGTTGGATAAATTTGCAGTTGGATATGAGATAGACATATTATATACTACCCTAGGCCCAAATTTTCTAAACATTTGGGACAATCAATGTTGCTGCACACACTGCAAACTGTCAAACGAATAATCTATGTCTTTGGAATGGCAATGCCTCTGATCCTAAGACTGCAGCACTGGCCATAGTCTATAAAGACTAAAATCCAATTCGATCAGATATAATTTTTTGTAGGTGATATAGAAGATGTCAGTTTGGTTGGTGCTCTGTGTATACATTATTAATATCTTCATATTTTGAGCAGGAGTTCCCACAAAATCTAGAGGATCTGCTGTTGCCATCAGATGACTCCAAAGACATTTACGTAATTGGCGTTCAGGAAGGATGTCCAAACAGGTAAGTCTTCTCAGGTTGTCTTACAACAGTCTATGTCTGCAAATGGACTACAGGTCGACTGATTGAAATTCTCTCTTGACCTACTACTTATTGTAGGATCACTCCTAAATTTTCCTATTTAACCCCAGAGGTTATAATATTGATTATTTAATAAATGAGTTCAATATTTTAATCTGGTGTAATTTATTAATATGTAAACTTGAAATTGTGTCTTCTTGTAGACGGGAATGGGAGATAAAATTACAAGAGACTCTTGGTCCACACTACGTGCTATACCATTCATCCGGGCTCGGAGTCCTGTATCTCACCATCTTTATTCGACGGGAACTGATCTGGTTCTGCTCAGGTAAGATTCACTTTCTTACATTTACATAATAAGTCCTAATTGAAGTCATTAGTTTGAACTTATTATTTAGTCATTAGAACTAGATGTCTAAGAACCCAACTCTCAGATTCTTCACTGTGGAGTATTGGAGATCTGATAGTTTACTCCACAGTTACAAAGTGTGAAATGGTGTTGTAGTAATATTTCCAGCGTTTAATAGGAAACTATCTCTGTTTCATTGTTGCATGTTATACTATTAACCACTAACCCTTCTTCTTGTGTTTCATTTCTTATACAGAGGTAGAGCACACCCATGTAACAACCAGGCTATTCCACCATGTCAAAACTAAAGGAGCCTTGGGTGTTGCCTTCACCGTCTTTGGGACATCATTCCTGTTTATTAATTCCCATATGAGATGTAAGTATGTCTGTTTTTAATATATGACTATGTACAGTGTTATTGTGTATAAAAGTGCTGCTGTTTAATAATAATAAGCTGGAATATATGAGATGACATGAAAAGATCTGTACTATTGATGTTTTGGTGTAAAATTAAAAGTTCTTCCTCATTTGGTCAAACTTCTTCTAATCCATCAAACTTATTCTATATAATGAGAGAATAATACTGGAAGGATAAACGGCCTAATGTCCTCTACAGACTGCTATAGAAATACATTATCCTCTGTCATGAAAATTATTGTGTCTTAGATTTATAGTAACAGAAATATCAGTGTCTCTGGTGTACAGAGTGCGGACCCAGATCATAGAACTCCACCAGTCTCATCTTCTAAAATGTCAATAGAAATCCAATTAATATAAATACTATTTGTAAAAAATTGATTGTTGAGGGAACATTCAGACTACACATCCCAAGAAGTAGATACGATACCTAGATAATATAAGATAAAGAAACCTATTGTCAAAGAAAACTTAAATATGGTGGTTGTCCTAAATTCCAAGAGGTCATATTTACTGATATGTATATTTTTGTTGGCAGTTGGGGCAGTCTACAAGAGGATCCAGGACTATAAAACTATCACCGAGGGTCTCCGTCTGCCTCAAATTATTCCGGAAAGAATAAACTCCAATGCCTGTGAGTATTACTTATGTGGTTGAACCTATCGATTCCTTTATCTCTCTATTTATCTCCATTGACTCTAATGCAGTCACGTCGTCTAACTGTGTCCTGTGTTTATCTCATACTACAGTGGACGTCACCAGCCGCTTTGATCGAGTTTTTTGGTTTGGGGACCTCAATTTTCAACTGAAAGAGGACAGAAAAAACGTGGAATCTCTTCTGAAGAACATTAAAGGAAGAGATATGTCCAGTCTCCTCAAACACGACCATCTGAATGAAGCCAAGAACAACGGTACATTTACTAGTAGACAGATCTCTATCACTCCTCAGCCTGTATTATTACCACATACACCTCGACAGATCAATACAAATCACTGTCATGATGGTTCATATGTTCTCCACATTCTTATATAGCCCTACATCTCTTGCACATGTTTTTAATACTGACATGTTTTTTTTTCTTTTAATTTAAGGGTCCATATTTGTAGGGTTTAAGGAGCACACCATTGAATTCCTTCCTACATATAAGTTCGACATTGGCACAGACACCTACGATACATCAGAAAAGCAGAGAGTCCCATCATATACGGTAAGATATCTTATTTCCAGGTCTACAGAGCTAAAGAAAGAATACATTTCATGAATAGATTTTCATATAATAAATCCCCTCGCCCAAGGTAATGAATTGTTATTATAGATAGAGGAATAATTCTTAAGAACAAAGCATCCAGTCCATTTTACTTGTAGTGAGTTTGTCATCGTCTCCCAGTGTAATATGTCTTCGCCTAGCATGGCTCAAAGATACTTATTTCATTAAATCTGTGTGGCCAAGTCAAACCTTAAATGCAAGAAAGTCTCAAAATTTATATTTCTTAAATAAAATAGGCCGAAATGTTCAGTCTATGATGCTATGAGGTTTATAAATAAATTATAATATGATTGCACTGATGATATTTGTTATTTTTATGACCTCTACAGGACAGGGTGTTGTTTAAAAGCCAATACGAGGGAGATGTGCGAGTCCTGAAATACGACTCTTGCCCTGTTTTGAAGACCTCAGACCACCGACCCGTTTTTGGTATCTTTGAAGTAAAGCTCAGACCTGGTTCAGATAAGTAAGTCATGATTTCCTCCATGTTGTTGGTATGATCCTTTCAGTAGCCGCCATTACTACATGGGCCTTATAGCCAGAGCTCACACTTTGGGGTAGGTGGCTGTATACCTGGGTGACAGTACTGGAGTAATCTAGGATGTGAAGCAAAACAATTATTGTGTGGTTACCTGCTAACATTATCATATGTCTTACATCAATATATTTCTCATTCCAGCATCCCATTGGCTGGTGGACGCTTGGACCGCAAGATCTATTTGAAGGGCATTAGGAGGTTAGGACAAAAAAAGTAGCTGCGTCTGTTCATGTCCTTACAGCACATAAGGTGAGAGCATTGTACTTGACTATTATGTTTGCTGTGAGAATGTTCTTCCATCTCTTAAGTCTTCCTCTGTATCAGTAATTTATTTTATCAACCAACATAAAGAAATTGTAAATAAGTCATTCTATCTTCTAGTTCAATTTTCTTGTATTCATATATATATTTAATTTTTAAATGAAGGTTATGGGTTTTAGAAGAAAACTGTAAGCGTGTATGTAGTATAATAGATTGGTGGGAATTCATTAAGACTGACGTTTCATACACCGGTCTTAATATAAAAAAACTTGGAGTAAAATGTGCCTAATTTATTAAAAGGCCCACACCTTAATAACTAATAATCCATGTTATTATGATAAATGTGTCGGCCGCTGGTGGCTCTGCTGCTTCAGCTACTCTCTGTCCACTTTTTGGGAAAAGTGCCGTAAGCGGCAGAAACTACATGATAGATACAAGGAACATTGTTATTGATGTAAGACATTACTTGGCATCTTGCAGGACTCCTAAGAAACATTTACCATCTCAGGTGCATAAAACAATGATTCCACCTTTGTGAACATCAGAAAGTTCCTGTAACATCATGAACAGCGCAGCTTTAGATCAAACCCATCACTTGGATCAATCATCTTCAAGGTTTGTAGTGTAACCCCTAGGATCAAATAGGAAAATCCACAATAAAACCTCTTCTAGATTTTGTGACTGCCAAGAGACACACATTAGTAGAGCATTAATAGCAAATATTTCTCTTGCAGCATAAACATCAATTCCGCAGTATATCTGGCGAGAACTGCGCTCCCTGTGACCGGAGGAGCCGCCATCATTGCTGATAGAAAGGTAAGTTCCTCTAGATATGTCCCCTCTATATTTGGTAAGCAGCCTGAATGATGAATATTTAATAGGATTGTGTGCTTCTCCCCCCAGAAAAAGTCAGCAGATACAAACAGACCATCAACATCAATGCCAATAAAAACCGAGGGCAGAACCCGCCATCTTACAACTATTCCAATGGCGAGACTTAAAATTTTCTACATCTGTCACAGAAGAGACATCAGTGTGGTTACCGGTGCATCAATGTTACCCAGAAGACCAGGCACAGAACAGGAGAACATGTCATCTCTTCCTGTGTCTCTGGAATACAGATTTCCCACCACTTACTGATACTACAGTATATACTGTGACATCTTCCATTGTTTTTGCTGGATCTTGTATAACATCATCTCTACCATTATATATTTTGATCCACAAAAACCTTAAATAAATCTTTAACATCAATTCATAAGTGTGACTGGTATTTATTAGTGTGTTCAGTGTCCGGCTACAACTTACCACAGTGTATAGAATTCACTTATCTGACCCTTCACAGCGCTATTTGTGTGACATCGCGTTTAATCCAGTGGTAGGTGACAGGACATTGTATCATATGTACACAATACAGAGAGTATGGAACGTGCCGCCATATGTACTGGATTAGATCCTGTGTTGGACAAAAAGTGACAGGAGATGTAAAATATTGATATATTTGATAGTTGTTTACATTTCAGTTCCATAAAATGTAATGTTGGGCTCTCTTTACAAGCGGAGACAATCACATTAAGTAGGGAAGCCGCTAGGGTGACACAATCCCCACAGATCTCAGATTGGACAAACGGGCAGGATGAGAGCTGCCAGTTGAGATTGGCAGTTAGGGCAGAAGTTACAAAGTGACTGATCAACCAAAAATACTTTGTATTGCTAGCCTGAATGGCGTATCGCTAGCTCAGCATTTCATATGAGAACAAAGACCCTCTGCAGCACAAGTTTAAGTTGAGACTGAACCATAGCAAACACATTGTCCCATTCTCACAAGTTAAATCAGAAACCGCCAAGTATAGAGCCTATTTATTAGTGAAACCGTCAAGCTTATGTACTAAATATTATAACCGTGAAGACTATGCTGGAGTAAAGTTCTGTTCAGCATCTTATACCTGTGTCGTCTGAAGTTCTTGCTGTGCAATTTCCTCTGCGGGGCAGTAACCACCCTAAACCCCCTCCCACCTGTTACATTTGTCCATACTACAGTCCATTACTCCATTGCAGTCGCCAATTAGTAGCAGTGGATAATCTGCAAGGGCTTTTTATCAATAAACTCCTGTACCACACCCAAGACATAAGGATTAAAGGGTGGCGGTAAATAAATTGAGACAATGATACATTGAAGATTTTGTATTGTACAGTCCAGGAGCACAAACTTTCCTTCTTTTTCTTCCCAATATGTATGGCAGGTTAATTTTCAGTTAGGGTATGTTCACACGCAAACTCAAAAACGTCTGAAAATACGGAGCTGTTTTCAAGGGAAAACAGCTCCTGATTTTCAAACGTTTTTTAAGCCACTTGCGATTTTCGCTGCGTTTTTCGCTGCGTTTTTTACGGCCGTATTTGGAGCTGTTTTCAATAGAGTCTATGTAAATGGCTCCAAAAACGTCCCAAGAAGTGACCTGCACTTCTTTTTCGCTGCCGTTTATTTACGCGGCCGTTTTTCAAAACGGCTGCGTTAAAAAAAACGGCCCGTCGGAACAGAACGCCGTTTTTCCTATTGAAATAAATGGGCAGATGTTTGAAGAAGAGGACTTACTCCTAAAGCGAAGCAGGGATGAGTTAAAGCTACGTCCAACAAATAAAAGAAGCTGGTGTGCCACCCATGCCGCATTGCGCCATTATTTGTGTAATGTTTGAAAGAGATTGTGCTTCTTTTTTGTAGAGTAGTGTTTACATCCCCTTGTGGTCGTTTATATACCACTGGTCAGTAAATAATTTGTTGTTTGTATTACTTGGGTCTACTGTATTTTATTGCTTGCGACTAACCCTGCGGTCCTTGCCGGTACTTGGCCTCACATAGGGATACATTCTATAGACAAGGTGAATGCTAACACTCAATTGCTATTTAGGCTAGGACTGATTGATTTTAATTGATGTTATTTTTAAATTCTATTACTTATTTAAGGGTTGCATGCAACTCAATGTATAGCTTTGTACTGCGGCTGTTCATTTGTAGCTAAAATCAATTAGTTGCATGCCAATGCGTTTCCATGATGGCCTTATTTTCACATTTCCAGGAAAAATAACAGAAGACCATCCCAACACAGAGTTCTGAGTAAAGATGCTCCATATCAGGAGAGCTGACAGGTCCGCCTTAAAATGGGTAAATCACAGGTGATGTCTTTTCTGATTGTAGACTTTCTCTTTCCATTTTATCTCCACCCAGCCAGGACCGCTATGATGACTTCTCCTGACATAACATTACAGAGTTTGCTGCTGAGATATCTTTAGTTCTTCACTTCTGCAGCCATCTTCAGCTTCTAGAGTAACGTAAAGAATTCAGACCACAAAATAGACCCCTTAATTCATGCAGACCCCAGACCAGACCACCAAATAAATTTAGACACCAGCCTATACCCCTATATAAATTCAGACCCTAGACCAGACCCCAGAACAGACCCAATTAACTGCAGACCCCAGGCAAGGCTCCAAAATGTAAACCCCAAAACAGAGTAAATAAAATGAATGCAGACCCTAGACCAGAAATCTAAATAATGTCAGACCTCAGACCAGACCCCTCAATTAATTGCAGACCACAGACCAGACCGCTAAATTCAGACCCCAAACCAGAGTAAAGAAAATGGATTTAGATACCTGACCAAGACCTCTAAATAAATTCAAATCCCAGAACAGACCCTTAAATTCATGCAGATCCCAGATAAATGAGTTGGTCGATTGCAAGCAGCTTGTAATGAGGGCGAGCCGTATAACCTCCATTTCCAGCTTATAAACTGATTATGTTATTAAATTGGTTGCCTGTTTCTTTATATTAACTGTTTAGGTGCTCACTGTTAATGTATATTTGTGTATCTGTTGTATTTCACTGTATAAAAGGTTTTGTCTTACAGGTTGGCAGGAGGACAGGCCGCAGTTCCCAGTGGCACTGTCTTATGTGCGGTGCTGTCACTGTACATAGCAATGAGAGGCTGCTGGACAGTGACAGGGGAGGTACAGGGGGTTTGGAAAGAAAGAGCCTGGTGCTGGCTGGGATCAGAGTGTAATGGCAGTGATGCGCTGCGCCACCATGAAGTCAGGTGAGACGGTGAGAGTCAATAACAAAGCAGAAAATAAGCTAACAAAATGACCTCTTATGGTCTGTAGGCTGATAGAGAAGGCCTATCCTACGTAGGGGTAGGCCTATAAGTGTAGGCTGTCACTGAAACATGCGTGGCTGAAGAGTACCGTCAGCCTAGAGTGGTTCGCTCTGAGGAGTTTTTCCTGGGCTGTGAGAATAGTCAGCCTGGCATGGGAACCTGTGGTCAGTAGAGCAGTATTGTGCTCAAACCCAGGAGAGGCTGTAACTAGGTCCTGATTAGGATAAAGAACGTTCCATGTATTAGAGGGCCGCTTAGATAGCTGCAGTGATGAATGGTTGCCCTGCAGGCCTGAGATGTGGCCTAGTAGTACACTCCTGAATTGTACTGGACTGGGTGCAGTAGTCACTACGACGAGTGGTGTGGTAGGAGCCCTTCAGTGTCAGGACCCTAGTAAGAGTGCATAGGAGCAGATATTTAACCCCTTAAGGACGCAGCCTTGTTATGGCCTTAAGGCTCAGAGCCCATTTTTCAAATCTGACATATTTCACTTTATGTGGTAATAACGTCGCAATGCTTAAACCTACCCAAGCGATTCTGAGATTGTTTTCTCGTGACACATTGGGCTTCATGTTCGTGGTAAAATTTGGTCGATATATTCAGTGTTTATTGGTGAAAAATTGCGAAATTTAGAGAAAATTTTGAAAAAATAGCATTTTTCAGAATTGAAATGCATCTGCTTGTAAAAAAGACGGTTATACCACCCAAAATAGTTACTAGTTCACATTTCCCATATGTCTACTTTAGATTGGCATTGTTTTTTGAACACTCTTTCATTTTTCTTGGACATTACAAGGCTTAGAACATAAACAGCAATTTCTCATATTTTTATTTTAATTTCTAAAGCCTTTTTTTAAAGGTACCTCTGGAGTTCTGAAGTGGCTTTGAGGGGCCTATGTATTAGAAACCCTGATAAAACACCCCATTTTAAAAACTAGACCCCTCAAATTATTCAAAACAGCATTTAGAAAGTTTTTTAACCCTTCAGGCATTTCACAGGAATTAAAGCAAAGTGGAGGTGAAATTTGCAAATTTCATTTTTCTTGCTGAATTTCAATTTTATTCAATTTTTTTAGTGTGGTAATACCCCATTTGTGGTGAAAAACTGCCGTTTGGGCCCATGGGAGGGCTCAGAAGGAAAGGACCACCATTTGGCCTACTGGAGATTTTCTAGTACGAAGTCATGTATGCAGAAGCCCCTGAGGTACCAGTACAGTTGAAACACGCAAAAGGTGACCCCGTTTTAAAAACTACTCCCTTAAGGCATTCATCTAGAGGTGTAGTGAGCATTTTGACCGGAGACCTACACCCCATAAACTGTAATATGGGTTCTCCCGGGTATGGCAATACCCTACATGTGGCTGTTATCAGCTGCCTGGGCACACAGCAGGGCCCAGAGGTGAAAGACGAGGGGGGATAAGCTTTGCGGAGTGCATCAGGGTAAGTAAAATTGGGGTAAATTATAAACCAAGGGATGTATGATAAATTTTAAAACACTCTTTCATACAGAGCTCTGGTTATTCGGGACACGTGTCACATTGATATATTGTGTCATCGCCCTCTTATAGCAGACTTTGCACCACTTTTGACTTTTTCCCTTCTTGTCAGTTTGGGGAACTTCTCCTGGAAAGTGTTGCCCTGGTACGATGCGTGTGGCCTCGCTTCCAGAAGTACTGGGTGCCCCCCGCTTCTTGGTCCCTAAAGATTAGGTTCTTGATAATCACCTCTTGAAATTCCAGGAAAGTTCCCCTCTGGCCTGCACATCGATGTAGCACGTACGCATTGTACAATGCCATCTGTATGATGTGCACGGCCAGCTTCTTATACCACACCGCATGGCGCTGTAGGGCTTCAGGATTTGATCTGACAAGTCCATCCCTCCCATGTACCTATTGTAGTCCAGGATGCAGTCTGGTTTGGGGGTGGCCTTTCCTTCATATATCCTAAACCTGTAGGTATACCCTGATGCACTCTCACATAGCTTATACATCTTCACGCCATACCTTGCCCTCTTACCCGGCAGGTACTCGCGGAATTGAACCCTCCCTTTAAAATGTACCAGGGACTCATCAATAGAAATACACTTCTCGGGGGTGTATGCTTGGGAAAACCGGGCACTGAAACGGTCTAATAGGGGTCTCCGTTTATACAAACGGTCAAAACTGGGGTCATCTCGGGGTGGGCACGGCTCATTATCAGTATAATGTAAGAAGCGAAGTATTGCCTCATTTATTAATTTTTTTAGGTTACAGTTCAGTTCTGAAGTTGCTTTGAGGGGCCCATATATTAGAAACCCCTATCAAACACCCCATTTTAGAAACTACACGCCTCAAAGTATTCACAACAGCATTTAGAAAGTTTATGAACCTTTTAGGTGTTTCACAAAAATTTAGAGCAAAGTAGAGGTGAAATTTACTTTTTTTTTTTTTATCAGAAAATCCTTTTATACCATTTTTTTTTATAACACAAAAGGTTTTATCAGAGAAACGCAACTCAATATTTATTGCCAAGATTCTGCAGTTTTGAGAAATATCCCACATGTGGCCCTCGGGCGGTAATGGACTGAAACACCGGCCTCCGAAGCAAAGGAGCACCTAGTGGATTTTGAGGCCCCTTTTTTATTAGGCACCATGTCCGGTTTGAAGAGGTCTTGTGGTGCCAAAACATTGGAAACCCCCCAAAAGTGACCCCAATTTGGAAACTAGACCCCTTGAGGAATACATTGCAGCTTTCTTGGGGTGCATGCAGCTTTTTGATCAGTTTTTATTCTATTTTTAGGTGGCGTGGTGACTAAAAAACAGCAATTCTACTATTGTTTTTTTATTCAGTTTTTTTACAGCGTTCACCGTGCGCTATAAATTACATATTCACTTTATTCTGTGGGGCGATACGATTACGGTGATACCCTATGTTTATAGTTTTTTTTATGTCTTATGGCGTTTGCGCAATAAAATAAGTTTTGTAAGAAATCATTCACTTTTTGTGTTACCTTATTCTAAGCGCCAGAACTTTTTTATTTTTCCATCAATAAAGCCGTGCGAGGACTTATTTTTTGCGTAACGAACTGTAGTTTCGATCAGTACCATTTTTCCGTACATGCGACTTTTTGATCTCTTTTTATTCCATTTTTTGGGAGGTGAGGTGACCAAACAATTATGATTGTGGTACGGTTTATTATTATTTTCTTTTACGGCGTTCACCGTGCGGGATAAATAATGAAATAATTTTGTAGTTCAGGCCGTTACGGACGCGGCGATACCAATTATGTATAGTTTATTTGTTTGTTTATATATTTTTATTAATAATAAAGGACTGATAAGGTAAAAAGGGGGATTTTTACTTTTAAAACTTTTATTTTCTTCTTTTTACACAGCTTTTTTTTACTTTTTTTTTAACTTTATTACTTTGTCCCACTAGGAGACTTGAGGGCAGGAGGCCCTGATCGCTATTCTAATACACTGCACTACATGAGTAGTGCAGTGTATTAGTACTGTCAGCTACTCACTGACAGCAAGCATAGTGGGTCCTGACGTTGTCAGGACCCACTAGGCTTCCGTCTATGGCATAGCCGGACGCCATTGTTTGGTGTCCGGTTGCCATAGTCACCATCGCCGGCCGCTATCGTGTAGCAGGCCGGCGATGGCAGCTTAACCCCTAAAAAGCCGCGATCTCTATAGAACGCGTCTTTTAAGGGGTTAATCAGCGGGGACACAGCGATCGGTCCCCGCTGTAGGAGCTGTGACAGCTGCTGAACAAGACAGCAGCTGTCACAGCTCCTCTATGTGTCGGGAGGACGGCCGAAACGACCGTTACTCCCGAGACGTACTATTAGGTCATGGAGCGCGAACGATACAGCTGCCATGACCTAATAGTACGTCCAGTAGCGGGAAGGGGTTAATATAGTAAAAAGTATTAAAACTTATAAAACCCACTGTGTCAGTTGTATCAGGGCAGCCCCCTTCATCAGGAATACTATGTTTCACAGCATTGAAACAATTTAAATGTCTCTATATTATATAAACAAACCTTTCTACGTTTACTCACGCAATACCGGAAGTGACGTTCCGAACTCTAAGGCCCTGTTCACTCAGAGTTTTTTTGCAGGCAGAAAAATTTTGAGGCAGGCTTTGACCTGCCTGAGATTTGCGCAGCATTTACCATTGCGTTTTTCGCCCGTGGCCACTGCGCGCCGCGTGCAAAAAACACTGTGAAAAACACTATCTCTGCCTCTCATTGATTTCAATGGGAGGTCAAAGGCGGAACTGCGAGCCGCTAAAAGCTGCTGCAGAAAAGAAACGCCTCCGCCTTCCATTGAAATTAATAGAAGACAGTTTCGGACGTTTTTTGGTGCTGATTCCAATGCGGTTTCCGTGTCAAAATCAGCGTAAAAAAAACTCAGTGTGATCTGGGCCTAAATCTCTTTATACTTCCTATAATGGATATATCTCTCTATGGCAGATGTTTCGGAAGAGGTTCTTTATCGCTCTTTTACCTTTTCTACTCCTCTAATACTTCATCCCAATTACATTATTTAATACAGGGAATTTCTTATATTTCTTTTTCCATGCAAAAATACATATATTAATAAAATAGGATAAAAACAACCAATATGAATCTATGGGGAATAGTAAAGACTCATTTACTTTACTCGTTCTCAAACTCTAATATTATTCCCAAACCCTATTCCTTTCTTTAGTATTTCTTACTTTTTGGATAGGATGGTGCGACTATATCATTTATTATCCTTGGTCTTTTTACGATCATTTGTGGGGCCCTTCTTACTTCATCTTTCAAAAACAGATCACTTAATAGTATTTCCCAATTTCTCTTTAGGATTCTTTTAATTTCTTCAATATTACCATTATATTTAGCAAAATAATGTCAGTCCAAATTTATCTTTCTCTTTATTTCCATCTTGCTTTTTTACAAGGTATAACTTTTCCCTGTTCCTTGTTATCTAGGCAGTCTTTCTGTTTCGTTTTTGACACCTTTTTCTTTACTCCCTCTATAATATTTTTTTTGCTATTTTACGCAAGCATACATCATAAGCACAAGAAAATAGACAAACTCACAAAAAACAAACCCAATTCCGAAAGACACAACCCAATTCAGGGCGGGATGGTGGGAGCTAACTTTTTTACCTGTTATTCCTCCCGCTGCTTCCGGCTCAATGCCGAAAACAGCGGGAGGAACAGATACCGAACCCCAACTCCTCCCCTCTCTATCTCCTCCCTCTCCCTGCCTCCTCTAACCCTTTGCCCCCTGATTGGCTAACCTTCCCTCCTATGGCAGTCATGGAGGCTTTCCCTTAAGCCCTCCGTGCTGCCGTCCAGCCTCGTCTTTACTTTGTGACTTTTGCCTGATCAAACCGAGTTGTGATTCATTGTTTGCTCCATATAAATAACTATATATTTGATGTTGTGTATTTTCTGACCACCACTGCAATCCTTTGTTTTAGATGATTTTAACAGTTTTTATGAGATTATATTATTTTGTCTGTATTTATTGCACTAATAAAGATATTTTGTTATTGACCATGTGTCGTTTTGCTATATGGTTTTGTGGTATACATTTGTAGCTATCTGACATGTATAATATGCTGCAATACATAAGTAGTGTAGGATATTATAACAGCGATCGGACAGTTGGACCTTCAAGTCCCTAGTGAGACGAAAAAAAATGTTAAAAAAAAGTTTAATAAAATGTTATACAAAAATAAAAAAGTAAGAATTTAAAGTAATACATTTAAAACTCACCCTTTTTCCATTATCAAGAACTTAATTATTAGAAAAAAGAATAAACTATAAAGAATTGGTATTGCCGCATCCGTAATGGCCTGAACTATAAAAATATTATGTAATTTATCCAATGCAGTGAACGCCATAAAAAGAAATAATAAAAAACAATACCAGAATTGCTATGTTTTTGGTCACCTTAGAATAAAAAGTGATCAAAAAGTTGCATGTATCCAAAAATGGTACCAGTAAAAAAACATATAGCTCGTCTTGCAAAAAACAAGCCCTCATACAGCTCTGTCGACCAAAACATTTTTTTAAAGTTGTGGTTCTCAAATTGTGGCAACAGAAAAAATACATTATTTTTAAAAAATAAATTTTATTGTGCAAATAGTTGTAAAACATAAAAAAGCAATATAAATTTAGTATCGCCAGAATCGTACTGACCCACAGAATAAAGTAAATATGTCAATTATAGTACACGGTGAACGCTGTAAGAAAAGGATAAAAACAATAGCAGAATTGCTGTTTTTTGGTCACCACGCTTCTCAAAAAATAGAATAAAAAGTGATCAAGAAGTTGCAAGTATCCAAAAATGGTGCCGATAAAAACTACAGACTGTCCCGCAAAAAACAAGCCCTCACACCGCTCTGTCACAAAAAAAAAGTTATGGCTCTCAGAATATGGCGACACAAAATGTGCAGAGTGCGATCCAAAAGGGGAATAAGATCGGGCACCATTTATCAGTGCGACACAGGCCACAGAACTGCGGATTATTATTTATTTACCGCATTATTATATCCTCTTATTATGTACTGATGTACTCCGCACAGTTTACATATGCCCCCAGATTATAAACTGAAATACCAGCAAAACCCCAAACAGAAAAATTACCAAGCAAAATCTGTGCTTTATAAGCCAAATGGCGCTCCCTCCATTCTGAACCCTTCAGTGTGCCCAAACAGCAGTTTACATCCACTTATATGGCATCGCCATACCCGGGAGAACCCGCTTAACAGTTTATGATGTATTTGTCTTCAGGGGCACAATCTGGGTATAACATATCGTGCACTTAAATGGCATATCAGCGGAAAATCCACTGCACATTTTTCTAGTAAAAATAGTTGTATTGGGTCATATGCACTGCACCCTTTAATAAATGCCTTGAGGGGTATATTTTAAAAAATGGGGTCACTTCTTGGAAGTTTTTGCTTTACTATTTGACCTCAGAGTCCTGCAATTGGGGGCAAATGCTATGGAAAAATCACTAAAATAGACCTCAAATGCGCATGGTGCTCTTTCACTCCTTTAATCTAACACCAATCCAGCAAAATCTGCGCTCCTACAGACAAATGACGCTCCTTCTCTTCAGAGCCCTGCCGTGTGCCCAAACAGCTGTTTAGGGCCACATATGGGATATTGCTGTACTCAGGAGAAATTTAGTAAAAAATTGTGTGGTGTTTTTTTCTCCATTTACCCCTTGTAAAAATAAAACATTTAGAGCTAAAACAGCATTGTTTTGGGAAAAATTTAATTTGTCATTTTCACTGCCTAATTCTAATAAAATCTATGAAACAGCTGTGGGGTCAAACTATTCACTACCCCCCTAGTGAATGCCTTGAGGGTTTTATTTTCCAAAATGGAGTCACTTCTCAAGAGGTTTTTACGGTACTGGTACCTAAGGAACTCTGCAAATACGACAAGCCACCTTTAAACCAAACCAGCAAAATCTGCATGCCAAACGGTGCTCCTGCCATTCTGAACCCTACCGTGTGTCCAAACAGCAGTTTATGACAACATATGGGGTATTATCGTATTTGAGAGAACTTGATTTACAAAGGTTGGTGTACTTTTTCTCTTTCATTCTTTGTGAAAATGAAAAAAAATCGGAGCTGAAACTACTTTTTGTGTGAAAAATGTTTTGATTTTAATTTCTATGACCTAATTTCAATAAATTCAGCAAAACACCTGTGGTGTTAAAATGCTCACTATGCCCTTAGATTAATTCCTTGGGAGTGTAGTCCCGAAATGGCGTCTTTTTGGGGATGTTTCCTATGTTTTGGCACCACAAGACCTCTTCAAACATGACATGGTGCCTAAAATATATTCTAATAAAAAGGAGGCCCCAAAATCTAGTAGGTGCTCCTTTGCTTCTGAGGCCTGTGCTTCAGTCCACCAGGGACACATGTGGGACATTTTTAAAAGCTGCAGAATCTGAACAATAAATATTGAGCTGAGTTTCTCTGCTAAAACCTTCTGTGTTACAGAAATAAAATGGATTATAATGGAATTTCTTAAAAAATAAATAATATATATGTATTTGTAAATTTCACCTCCAAAATGTTAACTAGTAACTATTTTGTGTTGTATTACTATCTGTCTTACAAGCAGATACACTCAAATTTAGAAAAATCTAAAATTTTCAAAAATGTCTCTAAATGTAGGTGTTTTTCACAAATAAACACTAAAGGTATTGACCACATTTTACTATTAACATAAAGTACAATGTGTCACGAGAAAAAATTCTCAGAATCGCTTGGATAAAAGAATAGCATTCCAAAGTTATTACCAGGTAAAGTGACACAGGTCAGATTTGAAAAATGGTCTCTGAGCCTTAAGGCCCAAACTAGGCTGCATCATTAATGGGTTAAAGTGGTTTTATATCTCATAAAGTGGGGGGAATACAATTAGGATATGTCATCACTTTCTGATCGTGGAGTTCTGACTGCCATGACTACTTGATGTTTAGTAAAGCCAATCCCTGTCTTTACAGTTTACCAAATGGGCCATCAATTGTCTTAGAAATGACCCAGATGAAGAGACTATGAAGGAATTCTTCAGTTCTCTTGACTATAAATGCAGCAGAGATTGTGGTAGCCATAAAAATATAATGCAGCCATTTTTAATGAATACATATGGTTGTTGGCCTTCTACCCGCTCTGGTAGGCCTATGATATGTATAATTTACGCTGCATTCGTTCACATCAGGTATGACCGTCTTGTCTCAGGATGCCTGGATCGATTCTTACCACCTCTATTACCTTTCCAGGACATGGTACATGAGGTAATGGCTGCCCACAGCTGTTCTGATGCCTATTACAAGCTGGTAGGGGAATTGTGAAGCAGTATGTATTCAGGATTGTAAGGAGTAAGAGGGCTGAGCACAGGAGATGCAGCATGTAGCGTGTTCTTACTGGTGCAGAGTCACATCCTCTAATGGGGGTCTTTAGGGTTTATTAAAATTCAAAACTAAAATTATATATTTTAAGATAATATAAATGATTTCCCCCATGTCACACAGACAGAAATGATCATTTATCACCTATAAAGAATTCATCAGAGAACGTTCCCATTAAAATCTTCAATTTTATTATTTTCAATAAAAAAAATACTCTATACAGTAAAGCAATTGATGAAAACACCCGGAAAAATTACAGATCACACTAAACTTTTCTAGAGGTACAAATCATACAATATCATCAAATTCATATTCCCAATGGTAAAGCCATACTGATATATGTAAATTATGGGTGTGGTCATAAAAGCAGCTCAAACCGGTTATAGCTATTGTGATGTCACAGAGCTTGGGTATAAACAATGATGTTGGTCACAGAGCTGTCACTATGAGTTGGATGTGACCGGTAAGTAATATATCAATGCTACATCTGTACTTCACGCTAATTAATTAGTTTTATTAGGAACATTGAATTATTCCATCTCTAGAAGATATTGTGTGATAGTGGTAGTGATATGGTATTAGTATTAGTGTGCAATTAAATTGCTCAAGTATCTTAGATTTGCAGGGTAAGTGGCCAAAATTTGAGCTCCCTTATTATCATTATGTTTACCACTTGTAAAAGAGAAATTTCAATATGCTCATATTAGAGGACTGTATATTAGGGGACTATAATTCCTTATATTATTTATGTTCACCAGAAATAATTACAATTTAATTCAATTCTGAATTTTGATCAATTGATATAAAAATTATTAGTGGGGAATTGATACTGGTCTGGGGCTATTTATCATGGTTTGGGCTAGGCCCTTTATTTCCAGTGAATGGTAATGTAAAGACTATTTAGACCATTGCGTGCTTCCGACTTTGTGAGACTAGTTTGGTAAAGACCCTTCCCTGTTTCTGTATGACGTTGCCCCTTTGCACAAAGCAAGGTCCATAAAGACATGGAGTGATAAGTTTGGTGTGGAGGAACTTGACTCTCTGCACAGAGCCCTGATCCCAACATCAGAGCCTGAACTCACAAATGCTCTTTTAATTAAATGGGCAAAAATTCAAACAAACATGCTACAAAATCTTGTGGAAAGCCTTGTCAGAAGAAGTTATAGCCACAAAAGGGGGCCCAACTTCATATTAACATCCATGGCTTTGTAATGGGAAGTACCACAAGCTTATAATGGTGTAAAGGGTCAGCTGTCCACATCTTTTGGCCACATAGTGTATTTTGGGTTTATGTATTGTGATGTCACTACTATTAAAAATAATGATAAATCCATATTGAAATATGCAAATTATGGGTGAGGTCATAAAAGCAGCTCACCCCGGGTATAGCTATTGTGATGTCACAGAGCGTGGGTGTATACTATGGTGCTGGCCTCAGAGCTGTCACTCAGTTGGATGTGACCGGTAAGTACTCTATCAGCGCTGCGTCTCTAGATGAGTCTCATCTATCGGTTTCTTTATGAATATTTTATTCTTAGGTATAATTCTGCTGTGTCTGCCATTTAAAGTTTAGTTTATATTTGGAACAGTTATACTAATATACTAAGAAGTTGCTAAATGGCAATATGGCGGCCTGTGACCTGCTCCAGAGACAGAATGCAGCTTGCAGACATAAATTGCCATCTGTATTCTGCTGGTAAATTGATAAAGCAACCTCAAAGAAAGGGAATGTGGATGTCCTGCAGCCCTGAGAACTTATTATTGGAACCCTTCAGTTTATAACAGGAGTAATTCACCTAATAAATATTTACTAGGGAATTACTAATTATGCATTTGAGGTTTTCTATTTGTGTAAAATACACAATTATTATTATTATTATTATTATCAATAATAATTACTAATATAAAAATGTTAGGGAAGTGACTTCTTAAGAACAGCCCTGACCCCGTAATCCTGTATCCTCAAAAGCAATTGTAATTTTTCATTTATTTATATATATATATATATATATATATATATATATATATATATATATATATATATATATATAAAATTTAATAATGTCTATAACAAACGACAGAGGTTCTAAATTACAGTTAGTATCTCATATAAAAATTACATAAACCCCGGAAATGTCATACCGTATGGTCAATTCAACAACCAATACATTGTTCCAGAATCCAAACCCCAAGCAATGTCATTCACAGGGGGTCCAAGCCCCAAGACCCCAAGCATTGTGATCTTCAAACACTTCTGATTGTCTAGATCCTGTAGTTGGAATACCCCTTTTATAACTAATTTCTCCAGCTGGTTTTCTTTAAGTTTTCCCTAACTATTTCTTTTTCTGGTCATTCTAGATCTTGCTGTTGGATTGACACTGTTGGATTACTGTGTTGCTTTTACGGTCAGCGATTTGTCCTATTTTCAGAGAACTAGAGGCGATTAGTTAAATTCAATCTTTACTGTCGCCTGGTTTTCTACCACGGACATTGGTGCAGTTTTGCACCCGGGTTATTAACCAACCATGCCCTTTTGGAAAAAATCAAAAAAATATAATGTGTCTCAGATTCCTAATAATGGAAATGTGATGAAAGAGATACCAACTATGGAGGAACCTAACATCTCACTCCAGAAGTTTTCCAACATCAAAGATATGCCAGCGGAAAAATGCAGCGATCCAAGTCACAGCAAACCTTGTGACATTGGCTCAAAGAACGCCAAGAAGAGCGCAATCAGGAGCTTGGGCAGCAGCGCTGTGATTGGCGCTAAAGAACTGGATCGCTGTTTCCCAAATAGACGGCTGAGATTATACGTTGCCACCTGGAATATGGAGGGAAAGGTGAGCAGTAATAAACAATATCTATTGTGAACCATGAGTGCGTCTGATCTAAGGCTATGTTCACACGGAGTATGTTGCCGAGTTTTTTGACGTGGAAACCGCGTCGCAAAACTCGGCAAAAACGGCCCGAAAAATGCCTCCCATTGATTTCAATGGGAGGCGTCGGTGTCTTTTTCCCGCAAGCAGTAAAACTGCCTCGCGGTAAAAAGAAGCGACATGCCCTATCTTCGGGCGCTTCCGCCTCTGACCTCGCATTGACTTCAATGGGAGGCAGATAAAGCGTACTTCGCGGTGTTTTATGCCCGCGGCGCTCAATGGCCGCGGGCGAAAAACGCAGCGAAAAACTTTGCGAAAATCGGCGTGCAGGGAGAGGAAAATCTGCCTAAAACTTCCAAACTGAATTTTGAGGCAGATATTCCTCCTGCAAAATACTCCGTGTGAACATAGCCTAAAGTTGGATAAATTTGCAGTTGGATATGAGATAGACATATTATATACTACCCTAGGCCCAAATTTTCTAAACATTTGCGCCAATCAAAGTTGCTACACACACTGCAAACTGTCAAACTAATAATCTATGTCTTTGGAATGGCAATGCCTCTGATCCTAAGACTGCAGCACTGGCCATAGTCTATAAAGACTAAAATCCAATTCGATCAGATATAATTTTTTGTAGGTGATATAGAAGATGTCAGATTGGTTGGTGCTCTGTGTATACATTATTAATATCTTCATATTTTGAGCAGGAGTTCCCACAAAATCTAGAGGATCTGCTGTTGCCATCAGATGACACCAAAGACATTTACGTAATTGGCGTTCAGGAAGGATGTCCAAACAGGTAAGTCTTCTCAGGTTGTCTTACAACAGTCTATGTCTGCAGATGGACTACAGGTCGGCTGATTGAAATTCTCTCTTGACCTACTACTTATTGTAGGATCACTCCTAAATTTTCCTATTTAACCCCAGAGGTTATAATATTGATTATTTAATAAATGAGTTCAATATTTTAATCTGGTGTCATTTATTAATATGTAAACTTGAAATTGTGTCTTCTTGTAGACGGGAATGGGAGATAAAATTACAAGAGACTCTTGGTCCACACTACGTGCTATACCATTCATCCGGGCTCGGAGTCCTGTATCTCACCATCTTTATTCGACGGGAACTGATCTGGTTCTGCTCAGGTAAGATTCACTTTCTTACATTTACATAATAAGTCCTAATTGAAGTCATTAGTTTGAACTTATTATTTAGTCATTAGAACTAGATGTCTAAGAACCCAACTCTCAGATTCTTCACTGTGGAGTATTGGAGATCTGATAGTTTACTCCACAGTTACAAAGTGTGAAATGGTGTTGTAGTAATATTTCCAGCGTTTAATAGGAAACTATCTCTGTTTCATTGTTGCATGTTATACTATTAACCACTAACCCTTCTTCTTGTGTTTCATTTCTTATACAGAGGTAGAGCACACCCATGTAACAACCAGGCTATTCCACCATGTCAAAACTAAAGGAGCCTTGGGTGTTGCCTTCACCGTCTTTGGGACATCATTCCTGTTTATTAATTCCCATATGAGATGTAAGTATGTCTGTTTTTAATATATGACTATGTACAGTGTTATTGTGTATAAAAGTGCTGCTGTTTAATAATAATAAGCTGGAATATATGAGATGACATGAAAAGATCTGTACTATTGATGTTTTGGTGTAAAATTAAAAGTTCTTCCTCATTTGGTCAAACTTCTTCTAATCCATCAAACTTATTCTATATAATGAGAGAATAATAGTGGAAGGATAAACGGCCTAATGTCCTCTACAGACTGCTATAGAAATACATTATCCTCTGTCATGAAAATGATTGTGTCTTAGATTTACAGTAACAAAATATCAGTGTGTCTGGTGTACAGAGTGGGGACCCAGATCATGGAACTCCACCAGTCTCATCTTCTAAAATGTCAATAGAAATCCAATTAATATAAATACTATTTGTAAAAAATTGATTGTTGAGGGAACATTCAGACTACACAGCCCAAGAAGTAGATACGATACCTAGATAATATAAGATAAAGAAACATATTGTCAAAGAAAACTTAAATGTGGTGGTTGTCCTAAATTCCAGGAGGTCACATTTACTGATATGTATATTTTTGTTGGCAGTTGGGGCAGTCTACAAGAGGATCCAGGACTATAAAACTATCACCGAGGGTCTCCGTCTGCCTCAAATTATTCCGGAAAGAATAAACTCCAATGCCTGTGAGTATTACTTATGTGGTTGAACCTATCGATTCCTTTATCTCTCTATTTATCTCCATTGACTCTAATGCAGTCACGTGGTCTAATTGTGTCCTGTGTTTATCTCATTCTACAGTGGACGTCACCAGCCGCTTTGATCGAGTTTTTTGGTTTGGGGACCTCAATTTTCAACTGAAAGAGGACAGAAAAAACGTGGAATCTCTTCTGAAGAACATTAAAGGAAGAGATATGTCCAGTCTCCTCAAACATGACCATCTGAATGAAGCCAAGAACAACGGTACATTTACTAGTAGACAGATCTCTATCACTCCTCAGCCTGTATAATAACCACATACACCTCGACAGATCAATACAAATCACTGTCATGATGGTTCATATGTTCTCCACATTCTTATATAGCCCTACATCTCTTGCACATGTTTTTAATACTGACATGTTTTTTTTTCTTTTAATTTAAGGGTCCATATTTGTAGGGTTTAAGGAGCACACCATTGAATTCCTTCCTACATATAAGTTCGACATTGGCACAGACACCTACGATACATCAGAAAAGCAGAGAGTCCCATCATATACGGTAAGATATCTTATTTCCAGGTCTACAGAACTAAAGAAAGAATACATTTCATGAATAGATTTTCATATAATAAATCCCCTCGCCCAAGGTAATGAATTGTTATTATAGATGGAGGAATAATTCTTAAGAACAAAGCATCCAGTCCATTTTACTTGTAGTGAGTTTGTCATCGTCACCCAGTGTAATATGTCTTCGCCTAGCATGGCTCAAAGATACTTATTTCATTAAATCTGTGTGACCAAGTCAAACCTTAAATGCAAGAAAGTCTCAAAATGTATATTTCTTAAATAAAATAGGCCGAAATGTTCAGTCTATGATGCTATGAGGTTTATAAATAAATTATAATATGATTGCACTGATGATATTTGTTATTTTTATGACCTCTACAGGACAGGGTGTTGTTTAAAAGCCAATACGAGGGAGATGTGCGAGTCCTGAAATACGACTCTTGCCCTGTTTTGAAGACCTCAGACCACCGACCCGTTTTTGGTATCTTTGAAGTAAAGCTCAGACCTGGTTCAGATAAGTAAGTCATGATTTCCTCCATGTTGTTGGTATGATCCTTTCAGTAGCCGCCATTACTACATGGGCCTTATAGCCAGAGCTCACACTTTGGGGTAGGTGGCTGTATACCTGGGTGACAGTACTGGAGTAATCTAGGATGTGAAACAAAACAATTATTGTGTGGTTACCTGCTAACATTATCATATGTTTTACATCAATATATTTCTCATTCCAGCATCCCATTGGCTGGTGGACGCTTTGACCGCAAGATCTATTTGAAGGGCATTAGGAGGTTAGGGCAAAAAAAGTAGCTGCGTCTGTTCATGTCCTTACAGCACATAAGGTGAGAGCATTGTACTTGTCTATTATGTTTGCTGTGAGAATGTTCTTCCATCTCTTAAGTCTTCCTCTGTATCAGTAATTTATTTTATCAACCAACATAAAGAAATTGTAAATAAGTCATTCTATCTTCTAGTTCAATTTTCTTGTATTCAGATATTTATTTAATTTCTAAATGAAGGTTATGTGTTTTAGAAGAAAACTGTAAGCATGTATGTAGTATAATAGATTGGTGGGAATTCATTAAGTCTGACGTTTCATACACCGGTCTTAATATAAAAAAACTTGGAGTAAAATGTGCCTAATTTATTAAAAGGCCCACACCTTAATAACTAATAATCCATGTTATTATGATAAAATTGTCGGCCGCTGGTGGCTCTGCTACTTCAGCTACTCTCTGTCCACTTTTTTAGAAAAGTGCCGAAAGCGGCAGAAACTACATGATAGATACAAGGAACATTGTTATTGATGTAAGACATTACTTGGCATCTTGCAGGACTCCTAAGGAACATTTACCATCTTAGGTGCATAAAACAATGATTCCACCTTTGTGAACATCAGAAAGTTCCTGTAACATCCTTAACAGCGCAGCTTTAGATCAAACCCATCGCTTGGATCAATCATCTTCAAGGTTTGTAGTGTAACCCCTAGGATCAAATAGGAAAATCCACAATAAAACCTCTTCTAGATTTTGTGACTGCCAAGAAACACACATTAGTAGAGCATTAATAGCAAATATTTCTCTTGCAGCATAAACATAAATTCCGCAGTATATCTGGCGAGAACTGCGCTCCCTGTGACCGGAGGAGCCGCCATCATTGCTGATAGAAAGGTAAGTTCCTCTAGATATGTCCCCTCTATATTTGGTAAGCAGCCTGAATGATGAATATTTAATAGGATTGTGTGCTTCTCCCCCCAGAAAAAGTCAGCAGATACAAACAGACCATCAACATCAATGCCAATAACAACCAAGTGCAGAAGCCGCCATCTTACAAGTATTCCAATGGCGAGACTTAAAATTTTCTACATCTGTCACAGAAGAGACATCAGTGTGGTTACCGGTGCATCAATGTTACCCAGAAGACCAGGCACAGAACAGTAGAACATGTCATCTCTTCCTGTGTCTCTGGAATACAGATTTCCCACCCCTTACTGATACTACAGTATATACTGTGACATCTTCCATTGTTCTTGCTGGATCTTGTATAACATCATATTTACCATTATATATTTTGATCCACAAAAACCTTAAATAAATCTTTAACATCAATTCATAAGTGTGACTGGTATTTATTAGTGTGTTCAGTGCCCGGCTACAACTTACCACAGTGTATACAATTCACTTATCCGACCCTTCACAGCGCTATTTCTGTGACATCGCGTTTAATCCAGTGGTAGGTGACAGGACATTGTATCATATGTACACAATACAGAGAGTATGGAACGTGCCGCCATATGTACTGGATTAGATCATGTGTTGGACAAAAAGTGACAGGAGATGTAAAATATTGATATATTTGATAGTTGTTTAAATTTCAGTTCCATAAAATGTAATGTTGGGCTCTCTTTACAAGCGGAGACAATCACATTAAGCAGGGAAGCCGCTAGGGTGACACAATCCCCACAGATCTCAGATTGGACAAACGGGCAGGATGAGAGCTGCCAGTTGAGATTGCCAGTTAGGGCAGAAGTTACAAAGTGACTGATCAACCAAAAATACTTTGTATTGCTAGCCTGAATGGCGTATCGCTAGCTCAGCATTTCATATGAGAACAAAGACCCTCTGCAGCACAAGTTTAAGTTGAGACTGAACCATAGCAAACACATTGTCCCATTCTCACAAGTTAAATCAGAAACCGCCAAGTATAGAGCCTATTTATTAGTGAAACCGTCAAGCTTATGTACTAAATATTATAACCGTGAAGACTGTGCCTCTGTTGGAGTAAAGTTCTGTTCAGCATCTTATACCTGTGTCGTCTGAAGTTCTTGCTGTGCAATTTCCTCTGCGGGGCAGTAACCCTCCTAAACCCCCTCCCACCTGTTACATTTGTCCATACTAAAGTCCATTACTCCATTGAAGTCGCCAATTAGTAGCAGTGGATAATCTGCAAGGGCTTTTTATCAATAAACTCCTGTACCACACCCAAGACAGAAGGATTAAAGGGTGGCGGTAAATAAATTGAGACAATGATACATTGAAGATTTTGTATTGCACAGTCCAGGAGCACAAACTTTCCTTCTTTTTCTTCCCAATATGTATGGCAGGTTAATTTGCAGTTAGGGTATGTTCACACGCAAACTCAAAAACGTCTGAAAATACGGAGCTGTTTTCAAGGGAAACCAGCTCCTGATTTTCAAACGTTTTTTAAGCCACTTGCGATTTTCTCTGCGTTTTTCGCTGCGTTTTTTACGGCCGTATATGGAGCTGTTTTCAATAGAGTCTATGTAAATGGCTCCAAAACGTCCCAAGAAGTGACCTGCACTTCTTTTTCGCTGCTGTTTTTTTAAAAAACGGCCCGTCGGAACAGAACGCCGTTTTTCCTATTGAAATAAATGGGCAGATGTTTGAAGAAGAGGACTTACTCCTAAAGTGAAGCAGGGATGAGTTAAAGCTCCGTCCAACAAACAAAAGAAGCTGGTGTGCCACCCATGCCGCATTGCGCCATTATTTGTGTAATGTTTGAAAGAGATTGTGCCTCTTTTTTGTAGAGCAGTGTTTACATCCCCTTGTGGATGTTTATATACCACTGGTCAGTAAAGAATTTGTTGTTTGCATTACTTGGGTCTACTGTATTTTATTGCTTGCGACTAACCCTGCGGTCCTTGCCGGTATTTGGCCTTACATAGGGATACATTCTATAGACACGGTGAATGCTAACACTCAATTCCTATTTAGGCTAGGACTTCACAGAGACTGATTGATTTTAATTGATCTTATTATTAAATTCTATTACTTATTTAAGGGTTGCATGCAACTCAATGTATAGCTTTGTATTGCGGCTGTTGATTTGTAGCTAAAATCAATTAGTTGCATGCCAATGCGTTTCCATGATGGCCTTATTTTCACATTTCCAGGAAAAATAACAGAAGACCATCACAACACAGAGTTCTGAGTAAAGATGCTCCATATCAGGAGAGCTGACAGGTCCGCCTTAAAATGGGTAAATCACAGGTGACGTCTTTTCTGATTGTAGACTTTCTCTTTCCATTTTATCTCCACCCAGCCAGGACCGCTATGTTGTCTTCTCCTGACATAACATTACAGAGTTTGCTGCTGAGATATCTTTAGTTCTTCACTTCTGCAGCCATCTTCAGCTTCTAGAGCAACGTAAAGAATTCAGACCACAAAATAGACCCCTTAATTCATGCAGACCCCAGACCAGACCACCAAATAAATTTAGACACCAGCCTAAACCCCTATATAAATTCAGACCAGACCCCAGAACAGACCCAATTAACTGCAGACCCCAGGCAAGACTCCAAAATGTAAACCCCAAAACAGAGTAAATAAAATGAATGCAGACCCTAGACCAGACATCTAAATAATGTCAGACCTCAGACCAGACCCCTCAATTAATTGCAGACCACAGACCAGACCGCTAAATTCAGCCCCCAAACCAGAGTAAAGAAAATGGATTTAGATACCTGACCAAGACCTCTAAATAAATTCAAATCCCAGAACAGACCCTTAAATTCATGCAGATCCCAGATAAATGAGTTGGTTGATTGCAAGCAGCTTGTAATGAGGGCGAGCCGTATAACCTCCATTTCCAGCTTATAAACTGATTATGTTATTAAATTGGTTGCCTGTTTCTTTATATTAACTGTTTAGGTGCTCACTGTTAATGTATATTTGTGAATCTGTTGTGTTTCACTGTATAGAAGGTTTTGTCTTACGGGTTGGCAGGAGGACAGGCCGCAGTTCCCAGTGGCACTGTCTTATGTGCGGTGCTGTCACTGTACATAGCAATGAGAGGCTGCTGGACAGTGACAGGGGAGGTACAGGGGGTTTGGAAAGAAAGAGCCTGGTGCTGGCTGGGATCAGAGTGTAATGGCAGTGATGCGCTGCGCCACCATGAAGTCAGGTGAGACGGTGAGAGTCAATAACAAAGCAGAAAATAAGCTAACAAAATGACCTCTTATGGTCTGTAGGCTGATAGAGAAGGCCTATCCTACGTAGGGGTAGGCCTATAAGTGTAGGCTGTCACTGAAACATGCGTGACTGAAGAGTACCGTCAGCCTAGAGTGGTTCGCTCTGAGGAGTCTACTGGGGCTGTGAGAATAGTCAGCCTGGCATGGGAACCAGTGGTCAGTAGAGCAGTACTGTGCTCAAACCCAGGAGAGGCTGTAACTAGGTCCTGATTAGGATAAAGAACGTTCCATGTATTAGAGGGCCGCTTAGATAGCTGCAGTGATGAATGGTTGCCCTGCAGGCCTGAGATGTGGCCTAGTAGTACACCCCTGAATTGTACTGGACTGGGTGCAGTAGTCACTACGACGAGTGGTGTGGTAGGAGCCCTTCAGACTCAGGACCCTAGTAAGAGTGCATAGGAGCAGATATTTAATATAGTAAAAAGTATTAAAACTTATAAAACCCACTGTGTCAGTTGTATCGGGGCAGCCCCCTTCATTAGGAATACTATGTTTCACAGCATTGAAACAATTTAAATGTCTCTATATTATATAAACAAACCTTTCTACGTTTACTCACGCAATACCGGAAGTGAGGTTCCGAACCCTAAGGCCCTGTTCACACAGAGTTTTCTTGCAGGCAGAAAAATTTTGAGGCAGACTTTGACCTGCCTGCGATTTGCGCAGCATTTACCATTGCGTTTTTCGCCCGTGGCCACTGCGCGCCGCGTGCAAAAAACACTATGAAAAACACTTTCTCTGCCTCTCATTGATTTCAATGGGAGGTCAGAGGCGGAACTGTGAGCCGCTAAAAGCTGCTGCAGAAAAGAAACGCCTCCGCCTTCCATTGAAATGAATAGAAGACAGTTTCGGTCGTTTTTTGGTGCTGATTCCAATGCGGTTTTCGTGTCAAAATCAGCGTAAAAAAACTCAGTGTGATCTGGGCCTAAATCTCTTTATACTTCCTATAATGGACATATCTCTCTATGGCAGATGTTTCGGAAGAGGTTCTTTCTCACTCTTTTACCCTTTCTATTCCTCTAATACTTCATCCCAATTACATTATTTAATACAGGGAATTTCTTATATTTCTTTTTCCATGCAAAAATACATATATTAATAAAATAGGATAAAAACAACCAATATGAATCTATGGGGAATAGTAAAGACTCATTTACTTTACTCGTTCTCAAACTCTAATATTATTCCCAAACCCTATTCCTTTCTTTAGTATTTCTTATTTTTTGGATAGGATGGTGCGACTATATCATTTATTATCCTTGGTCTTTTTACGATCATTTGTGGGGCCCTTCTTACTTCATCTTTCAAAAACAGATCACTTAATAGTATTTCCCAATTTCTCTTTAGGATTCTTTTAATTTCTTCAATATTACCATTATATTTAGCAAAATAATGTCAGTCCAAATTTATCTTTCTCTTTTTTCCATCTTGCTTTTTTACAAGGTATAACTTTTCCCTGTTCCTTGTTATCTAGGCAGTCTTTCTGTTTCGTTTTTGACACCTTTTTCTTTACTCCCTCTATAATATTTTTTTTGCTATTTTACGCAAGCATACATCATAAGCACAAGAAAATAGACAAACGCACAAAAAACAAACCCAATCCCAAAAGACACAACCCAATTCAGGGCAGGAGGGTGGGAGCTAACTTTTGTACCTGTTATTCCTCCCGCTGCTTCCGGCTCAATGCCGAAAACAGCGGGAGGAACAGATACCGAACCCCAACTCCTCCCCTCTCCATCTCCTCCCTCTCCCTGCCTCCACTAACCCTTTCCCCCCTGATTGGCTAACCGTCCCTCCTATGGCAGTCATGGAGGCTTTCCCTTAAGCCCTCCGTGCTGCCGTCCAGCCTCGCCTTGACTGGCCTAAGTAGGGTCATGTGCTATTTTACCTTTTATTCCCCTTTTCCACCCATCCACCAAATAAGGACATGTGACAACCGAGATTGGATGTGAAATGGCCACAGCAGCCGTTTATTAATTTACATTATTCTTGAAATACAATTTAATCCAAAACATTCGGATAACTACTTTAGGAATTCGACCAGAGAATTCCTCCTATAATTCACATGACCCAACATGGGTCAGAATCATAAATAACAATCAACATTTTAACACTAAACAGAGCAGGGGAAGTCCTTGAAGCCAGTTTTTTTTTACAGATTTTCCTTTTAAGTTAGCCATCTGCAAACCACCAACAGCTATTTACCTGCAGCCGTAAACCAGCTCGGAGGCACTGCTCACCTCTGCAGATGGCTCCAACCACCAGAAGACCACTTCAAAGGGATAACACCCTATGAAGTCTTCAAATTATATACCTTTTTGGGGGACACATACCCCCGATGCGACCCCCCACCATTTTGTACTGACCAACCTCCAGGACTCCCCCCGCCACAGCGAAACAGGCCTTGACCACCTTAAGCCTGTGAGTCCCTCCAAACCACCACCGCCCTCTCAATTCCTTCTGCTAAGAACACGCTCCAAAAATCTATTCCAACCTCGGTCAAATGTACTCCATCATTCCGCCAATATCTTCCAACTCCTGACTCCAAATCCCTGTGTCGAACACAAATGCCCGGACACATCGCCGACCACAAGAGGGCAAACAACACTATCCGCTTACCCCGTCCTACTTGATCAGTCTTGGACCGCCACAAAAGCAACTCGAGTCTATCCCCATATAGACCCACATCCGCCTGTCGCAATCCTCCAGCCCTCACCGCACTAGGAGAAACCAACCCACCAATTCTGAGTGCTCCAAAAAACGCTAGAGAAAAAGCCAAACGAAACAAATCTACCTCATAAGGCGAATTACAAACAGCCCCCAGCAATGCGCCCAACGCACCAAGAAGGGTAAAAGACACGGGTCGCCTCTGATCTGCTTCAGCCCTGCCGCGACGCAAACCCTTCATAGCTTGCCTTACCTAAAAATTCTTGGACGCATCTGGAAAACCCCGCAATTTAAATCTAAACGCCAACCCAGCAATGAAACGATTCACCTTAGCCAGAGAGAACTCCGCCTCCCAAGCATCCCCCAACCAGTATAACAATGCCACCAACCTGTTTTGATCCGTGCTGACGTTACCCAAGACTCTTACCCACTCCTCCCACTGCTGCCAACAAGCCAAATAAGTACTCCAAGTCGCACTAGCCAATGACCGTTCGATCAACCGTTCCACGGGACCGAAACCAGATCCCATAGATGTTCCGGGCAAGCCAAACCGAACAGCTCCGCTCCCGGTGCCAATTGACAAAATTGATCCCACTGCGAGCGAGAAAGAGCATCAGCGATACAATTATAAACCCCCGGTACATGCACCGCAACCACCCACGTGTTTAAGGACAAGCACACCAAGACTAAGTGACGCAACGACTGAACAACAGGTGGAGAAGATGCCGATACGTTATTAATCGCTAACACCACTCCCATGTTATCGCAGTGGAAACGAACCTTTTTATCCCTGAGAATGTGCCCCCAAATGGTCACCACAACCATGATGGGGAACAGCTCGAGCAGGGCCAGATTCCGTGTAAGACCACTGATCACCCAGCTGTGTGGCCAGTCCCACGCACACCATTGACCTCCTGCATACGCACCAAAACCACCGGACACCGCCACGTCAGTAAACAGCTCCAACTCGCTCATATCCTGTACCGGCGACATCACAACGATCTACCATTATATTGCCCGAGAAACGCGTCCCAGATCTGCAGATCCGCCCTGTGTTCCACCCCAATCCTCACGAAATGAGGGGATGCCCGGATACCCGCCGTCGCTGCCGCCAATCGCATACTAAAATCTCTACCCATTGGCATAATCCGACAGGCAAAGTTCAACTTCCCCAGCAGAGACTGGAGATCGCGCAAAGTGATCTTCTTCAATCGGCAGGCACGCCTCACCTCTTGACGCAATGACAGTAATTTATCCTCAGGAAGCCTGCACTCGAATTGCACTCGAATTGCATTGCAACCGAATCAATTTAGATCCCTAAAAAACAGATGGTAGGGACAGGGCCCTCAGTTTTACCAGGCGCCAGAGGAATTCCAAAATCCGTCGCAACCTTCTGCAAGGAATACAATAAATAACCACAAATAGGGGAACCGCTAGGGCCGACGCACAAAAAATCGTCAAGATAATGTATTAACGAATCCACACCAGCTACACCCTTCGTCACTCATTCCACAAAGCTACTAAATGCCTCGAAGTATGCGCAAGAAAGGGAGCACCCTATTGGAAGACACCTATCGACATAAAACCCCCTGTTCCAGAAGCAACCCAACAGCCGTTGGCTCTCCGGATGGTCCGGCAGCTAGCGAAAAGCCGCCTCAATGTCAGTTTTTGCCAACAACGCCCCAGGCCCTGCCTCACGCACTAACACCTCCGCTTTGTCAAATGACGTGTAAACAACCGAACATAAATCGTGATCTATCCCATCATTTACCGACGACCCCCTGGGAAAAGACAAATGCTGAATCAAATGGAATTTATGGGGCTCCTGCTTCGGCACAGTTCCCAAGGGGGATACCACTAGATTCTCTATCGGCGGCTCGACAAAAGGCCCGGCCATGCGACCCAACGAAACTTCCTTCAAAAGTTTTTTCGAAACGACCGCCGAGTGCAAATAAGCCGACTTAAGATTGCGCCGTGTAAGCGGAACCTCATACGGAGTAGGGGGAATAACAAAACCAAACAAAAACCCCTCATAAATTAACTTGGCTGAAACCCTATTCGGATATTCATTTAGATACGGGGCCATCCTTTCCACCCTCACCGGCGACATCCCCTTGACCAACGGAGGAGGACTGAGTGCCTGACCGCTTCCCTTTTCGCATACATTTTGCAGCCCCATGCGAGGAGCCGTTGCACTCCGAACAGACATGCTTAAATTTACAAGTGGCCCCGAACTTACACTGGCCATCATTGAATTGCCAGCAGAACCCGAGTATTGACCCAGAGCCCTGTCCGGACTGACTAGACTGACCTCCTTGGCCAATGCTTCCGGGAAAGGACTGCTTAACCGGGGCTGTCACCCGCAACCAAAGCGCAATATTCTTCTGATCCCACCGAATCGCCGGCCGGACCGCCTTCCGCTGGCGAAACTGCTCATCATACCGCAACCACACCTGACCCCCGTATGCCCGATGAGCCTCCCCGATGGCATCGAAATAACAAAACAACGCTGAGCAATTTTCAGGCGCCTTTTCCCCAATCACACTCGCCAAAATAGCAAAAGCTTGCGACCAATTCACGAACGTCTGCGGGATAAGCCTATACCGCCGACGCTCCTCTTCCTCCTTCTTACTCTCATCCCGCTTGCCCTTATCCAAGTTGAACTTCGCAAGCGGCAGAAGAGAAAAAATTTCCACGTACTCGTCCTTCCAAATCCATTCCCGAACCTCCTGTTTAAGGTGGGCCCCTAAAGGACCCTCAAAACAGACATAAACCTCGCCCCGAGCACGATCATCAAGCCAAATTCTATCCCCGTCCTTCTGCGCCTTGGTTTGAACAGACACTGCCACTGCTTCCTTGGATGCCCCCGAAACTTCCCCACCCAGGGACCGCGACTGTACATCACGAGGACCTTCCCAGACCACAGCCGGGGACCGCGCCGGAACTGCAGGCGCCGCAGCCCTATCTAAGCGCCCGACTAACTTGCGCAAAATACCCACTAAATCCGATAAGCCATCGCGCCCGGCAACGCCACTACCGACAGCCGATACTTCTGCGCTCGCTGCCCCACCCCCAACACCCGACATGAAAATTGCTGGATACGGCAAAGTAGGAGTTACGCACCCACCAGGCTGGCCAGGCGCTGTGTTCCCGCCAGCCGGAAAATTCTGACCGCGCTGCAACTCGTCCAGCTCTCCATCTTCCAGATCCTCTCTCACTGACGACTGGCACTCACACCAACATCTCCAACACGGGGACCCCGGCATGCTGACAGAGGGGCCGGCGACTTGCCGCCTGACCGCAAGGACCCAGACTTCCGCCCGGACCTGTTGCCTCGTCGTCGTCGCTGTCCTTGGCATCCTCACCGAAGCCTGCCCCCTGGCCGGAACATCACCATGCGGGGCGGCCGTGGACTGCACCCTGGACACTGCATCTGAAGGCAGTGGCGTAACAGGGAGCCCGGCCTGTGACTCCCTGTGAACCGCTGAGCCCCGTCACGGCTGGGGATTCCTGCCAGGATGCAGGCCCTGGGAGGAGGCGGCCATCCCAGCAGCCGGCCTACAGTGTCCTTAGAAGGGCTCCCCCTATACGTCGAGCCCGCTGGACCACATCCGGACTCTACCGTTCAGGGGGGCGGGACCACCGGGAGCGGCGGGGTGACCGAGCCTGAGCAACCGCCGCTCCCGACGATGCCCTCTGCTTTATTTCAGCAGGGGCAGCAATTAGCAACTCTCCCCCCCACCACCATGTCACCAGCGCCAGAGAGAGGTGCGGCGGAGGGGAGCGCATCCGGGCTAGCAGCCGACACAGAGCGCCCCGGCTCGGCGCGCAGACGGGCCCGTCTGAGGTATCCTGGCCAGCGCTGCCACCGTCTCCTCCAACCACCCCGGACCGTGGAACTCCACTGCCGCGCACAGCTGATCAAGCATGCTGACTGGAGACGCCATACTCGCAGGTAAGCAGGTCAGTGGGAGCTAACATTTTTACCTGTTATTCCTCCCGCTGCTTCCGGCTCAATGCCGAAAACAGCGGGAGGAACAGATACCGAACCCCAACTCCTCCCCTCTCCATCTCCTCCCTCTCCCTGCCTCCACTAACCCTTTACCCCCTGATTGGCTAACCTTCCCTCCTATGGCAGTCATGGAGGCTTTCCCTTAAGCCCTCCGTGCTGCCGTCCAGGCTCGTCTTTACTTTGTGACTTTTGCCTGATCAAACCGAGTTGTGATTCATTGTTTGCTCCATATAAATAACTATATATTTGATGTTGTGTATTTTCTGACCACCACTGCAATTCTTTGTTTTAGATGATTTTAACAGTTTTTATGAGATTATATTATTTTGTCTGTATTTATTGCACTAATAAAGATATTTTGTTATTGACCATGTGTCGTTTTGCTATATGGTTTTGTGGTATACATTTGTAGCTATTTGACAGGTATAATATGCTGCAATATATAAGTATTGTAGGATATTATAACAGCGATTGGAAAGTTGGACCTTCAAGTCCCTAGTGAGACGAAAAAAAAATGTTAAAAAAAAGTTTAAAAAAATGTTATACAAAAATAAAAAAGTAAGAATTTAAAGTGATACATTTAAAACTCACCCTTTTTCCATTATCAAGAACTTAATTATTAGAAAAAATAATAAACTATGCAGAATTGGTACTGCCGCATCCGTAATGGCCTGAACTATAAAAATATTATGTAATTTATCCAATGCAGTGAACGCCATAAAAATAAATAATAAAAAAACAATACCAGAATTGCTATGTTTTTGGTCACCTTAGAATAAAAAGTGATCAAAAAGTTGCATGTATCCAAAAATGGTACCAATAAAAAAACATATAGCTCGTCTTGCAAAAAACAAGCCCTCATACAGCTCTGTCGACCAAAACATTTTTTTAAAGTTGTGGTTCTCAGATTGTGGCAACAGAAAAAATACATTATTTTTACAAAATAAATGTTATTGTGCAAATAGTTGTAAAACATAAAAAAGCAATATAAATTTGGTATCGCCAGAATCGTACTGACCCACAGAATAAAGTAAATATGTCAATTATAGTACACGGTGAATGCTGTAAAAAAAAGGATAAAAACAATAGCAGAATTGCTGTTTTTTGGTCACCACGCTACTCAAAAAATAGAATAAAAAGTGATCAAGAAGTTCCATGTATCCAAAAATGGTGCCGATAAAAACTACAGACTGTCCCGCAAAAAACAAGCCCTCACACCGCTCTGTCACAAAAAAAAAGTTATGGCTCTCAGAATATGGCGACACAAAATGTGCAGAGTGCGATCCAAAAGGGGAATAAGATCGGGCACCATTTATCAGTGCGACACAGGCCACAGAACTGCGGATTATTATTTATTTACCGCATTATTATATCCTCTTATTATGTACTGATGTACCCCGCACAGTTTACATATGCCCCCAGATTATAAACTGAAATACCAGCAAAACCCCAAACAGAAAAATTACCAAGCAAAATCTGTGCTTCATAAGCCAAATGGTGCTCCCTCCATTCTAAACCCTTCAGTGTGCCCAAACAGCAGTTTACATCCACTTATATGGCATCGCCATACCCGGGAGAACCCGCTTAACAGTTTATGATGTATTTGTCTTCAGGGGCACAATCTGGGTATAACATATCGTGCACTTAAATGGCATATCAGCGGAAAATCCACTGCACATTTTTCTAGTAAAAATAGTAGTATTGGGTCATACGCACTGCACCCTTTAATAAATGCATTGAGGGGTATATTTAAAAAAAATGGGGTCACTTCTTGGAAGTTTTTGCTTTACTATTTGACCTCAGAGTCCTGCAATTGAGGGCAAATGCTATGGAAAAAATCACTAAAATAGACCTCAAATGCGCATGGTGCTCTTTCACTCCTTTAATCTAACACCAATCCAGCAAAATCTGCGCTCCTACAGACAAATGACGCTCCTTCTTTTCAGAGCCCTGCCGTGTGCCCAAACAGCTGTTTAGGGCCACATATGGGATATTGCTGTACTCAGGAGAAATTGGGTAAAAAATTGTGTGGTGTTTTTTTCTCCAATTACCCCTTGTAAAAATAAAACATTTGTGACAACATATGGGGTATTATCGTATTTGAGAGAACTTGATTTACAAATGTTGGTGTTCTTTTTCTCTTTCATTCTTTGTGAAAATGAAAAAAAATCGGAGCTGAAACGACTTTTTGTGTGAAAAATGTTTCGATTTTAATTTCTATGACCTAATTTCAATAAATTCAGCAAAACGCCTGTGGTGTTAAAATGCTTACTATGCTCTTAGATTAATTCCTTGGGAGTGTAGTCCCGAAATGGCGTCTTTTTGGGGATGTTTCCTATGTTTTAGCACCACAAGACCTCTTCAAACATGACATGGTGCCTAAAATATATTCTAATAAAAAGGAGGCCCCAAAATCTAGTAGGTGCTCCTTTGCTTCTGAGGCCTGTGCTTCAGTCCACCAGGGCCACATGTGGGACATTTTTAAAAGCTGCAGAATCTGAACAATAAATATTGAGCTTAGTTTCTCTGCTAAAACCTTCTGTGTTACAGAAATAAAATGGATTATAATGGAATTTCTTAAAAAAATAATAATATATGTATATTTGTAAATTTCACCTCCAAAATGTTAACTAGTAACTATTTTGTGTTGTATTACTATCTGTCTTACAAGCAGATACACTCAAATTTAGAAAAATCTAAAATTTTCAAAAATGTCTCTAAATGTAGGTGTTTTTCACAAATAAACACTAAAGGTATTGACCAAATTTTACTATTAACATAAAGTACAATGTGTCACGAGAAAAAATTCTCAGAATCGCTTGGATAAAAGAATAGCATTCCAAAGTTATTACCAGGTAAAGTGACACAGGTCAGATTTGAAAAATGGTGTCTGAGCCTTAAGGCCCAAACTAGGCTGCATCATTAATGGGTTAAAGTGGTTTTACATCTCATAAAGTGGGGGGAATACAATTAGGATATGCCATCACTTTCTGATCGTGGAGTTCTGACTGCCATGACTACTTGATGTTTAGTAAAGCCAATCCCTGTCTTTACAGTTTACCAAATGGGCCATCAATTGTCTTAGAAGTGACCCAGATGAAGAGACTATGAAGGAATTCTTCAGTTCTCTTGACTATAAATGCAGCAGAGATTGTGGTATCCATAAAAATATAATGCAGCCATTTTTAATGAATACATATGGTTGTTGGCCTTCTACCCGCTCTGGTAGGCCTATGATATGTATAATTTACACTGCATTCGTTCACATCAGGTATGACCGTCTTGTCTCAAGATGCCTAGATCGATTCTTACCACCTCTATTACCTTTCCAGGACATGGTACATGAGGTAATGGCTGCCCACAGCTTTTCTGATGCCTATTACAAGCTGGTAGGGGAATTGTGAAGCAGTATGTATTCAGGATTGTAAGGAGTAAGAGTACTGAGCACAGGAGATGCAGCATGTAGCGTGTTCTTACTGGTGCAGAGTCACATCCTCTAATGGGGGTCTTTAGGGTTTATTAAAATTCAAAACTAAAATTATATATTTTAAGATAATATAAATGATTTCCCCCATGTCACACAGACAGAAATGATCATTTATCACCTATAAAGAATTCATCAGAGAACGTTCCCATTAAAAACTTCAATTTTATTATTTTCAATAAAAAAATACTCTATACAGTAAAGCAATTGATGAAAACACCCGGAAAAATTACAGATCACACTAAAATTTTCTAGAGGTACAAATCATACAATATCATCAAATTCATATTCCCAATGGTAAAGCCATACTGATATATGTAAATTATGGGTGTGGTCATAAAAGCAGCTCAAACCGGTTATAGCTATTGTGATGTCACAGAGCTTGGGTATAAACAATGATGTTGGTCACAGAGCTGTCACTATCAGTTGGATGTGACCGGTAAGTAATCTATCAATGCTACATCTGTACTTCACGCTAATTAATTTGTTTTATTAGGAACATTGAATTATTCCATCTCTAGAAGATATTGTGTGATAGTGGTAGTAATATGGTATTAGTATTAGTGTGCAATTAAATTGCTCAAGTGTCTTAGATTTGCAGGGTAAGTGGCCAAATTTGAGCTCCCTTATTAGCATTATGTTTACCACTTGTAAAAGAGAAATTTCAATATGCTCATATTAGAGGACTGTATATTAGGGGACTATAATTCCTTATATTATTTAGGTTCACCAGAAATAATTACAATTTAATTCAATTCTGAATTTTGATCAATTGATATAAAAATTATTAGTGGGGAATTGATACTGGTCTGGGGCTATTTATCATGGTTTGGGCTAGGCCCTTTATTTCCAGTGAATGGTAATGTAAAGACAATTTAGACCATTGCATGCTTCCGACTTTGTGAGACTAGTTTGGTAAAGACCCTTCCCTGTTTCCTGTATGACGTTGCCCCTTTGCACAAAGCAAGGTCCATAAAGACATGGAGTGATACGTTTGGTGTGGAGGAACTTGACTCTCTGCACAGAGCCCTGATCCCAACATCAGAGCCTGAACTCACAAATGCTCTTTTAATTAAATGGGCAAAAATTCCAACAAACATGCTACAAAATCTTGTGGAAAGCCTTGTCAGAAGAAGTTATAGCCACAAAAGGGGGCCCAACTTCATATTAACATCCATGGCTTTGTAATGGGAAGTACCACAAGCTTATAATGGTGTAAAGGGTCAGCTGTCCACATCTTTTGGCCACATAGTGTATTTTGGGCTTATGTATTGTGAAATCCATATTGAAATATGCAAATTATGGGTGAGGTCATAAAAGCAGCTCACCCCGGGTATAGCTATTGTGATGTCACAGAGCGTGGGTGTATACTATGGTGCTGGCCACAGAGCTGTCACTCATCAGTTGGATGTGACCGGTAAGTACTCTATCAGCACTACGTCTCTAGATGAGTCTCATCTATCAGTTTCTTTATGAATATTTTATTCTTAGGTACAATTCTGCTGTGTCTGCCATTTAAAGTTTAGTTTATATTTGGAACAGTTATACTAATATACTAAGAAGTTGCTAAATGGCAATATGGCGGCCTGTGACTTCTGCTCCAGAGACAGAATGCAGCTTGCAGACAAAAATTGCCATCTGTATTCTGCTGGTAAATTGATAAAGCAACCTCAAAGAAAGGGAATGTGAATGTCCTGCAGCCCTGAGAACTTATTATTGGAACCCTTCAGTTTATAACAGGAGTAATTCACGTAATAAATATTTACTAGGGAATTACTAATTATGCATTTGAGGTTTTCTATTTGTGTAAAATACACAATTATTATTATTATTATTAATAATAATAATTACTAATATAAAAATGTTAGGGAAGTGACTTCTTAAGAACAGCCCTGACCCCATAATCCTGTATCCTCAAAAGCAATTGTCATTTTTCATTAATATATATATATATATATATATATATATATATATATATATATATATATATATATATATATATATATATACAGTCCAATGGTAGATGAACACAGCACTGCAGTGGTTATCAAAAAATCAGGCCATGTGCTCGTTACCTGGGGGTGAATCAATTCCCCAAAAGAATAGAGAGAAGCGTAGAACACAGCAACGGTACCAGGACTTCAGAGTAGATGAAAGCAAAAAGTGGATTTATTCACCTCAGTAAAGCAACGTTTCGGTTCAACAGGAATCTTTCTCAAGCCATAAAAAACTAAACAAAGTGCCAAGTATTTATAGGAGGAGCATACATACATCACTAATAAAGCAATAAAATGCATAATTCCATCAAAACATGTACAAAAGTGTATATTAATGTTATAGAAAAACATTCATAAAGTGCACATAATCCTTCCATTGTAAAACCTATTAGAACAATTCAATATATATGCATGGTGTGGTGACAATAATAAAAAACACTGTAAGTGGGAGCAATAAGGGATAATTGGAAGCAGGCAGAAGCTCATTATGTTTAAGTGGTAGTGTACTTACTGTAAGCCGTTCAGTCATGCACAAAATAGGGAAATGCGCCTGACACACTCGTGTGTGTCTACTGCGCATGTCCCAAGATGGCGTCCGCACCGGATATTGAGTCCGGTGGAACGCATCCAACATCAAAGACCCCACTGCGCATGCGCCATGACGGAACATGCGTTCCACCTCTTCTGCGCACGCGCCAGCCGGGATTTTGAATAACATATAGAGCGGGGAATGCTAGTGAAAGCACTAGATCTATACTTGGATAAAGTTCGTATCCTGGTTTATATTGTCCATCCCCCAGAACATTGCCTGGGTTTTGGACCATAATCACCATAGATACGAACCAATACAAGCAGTGTGGTTTGCCGCCCCCTAGCGGAAAAGACCTGGATATACATGTCCTATTTACTTAATGTAATTTTGACTATAATCACTAATGGGGCAAAATACAGATTTTATATTATAGAAAAATCCTCCAACAGGGATAAAATATTCCCAATCTATCTAGATAAGGGAGGGAAAGGAACAAAACGCATCTGTCAAAATAAGACAGTATGCGTCAAATATTTAATGATAGGCCCACATTAGAACAGAAATGAATATAGATACCAAAAGAGGAAATACAGACAACCACAGTATAAGAACTATAACGTCCACCTAGACAATTATTTTAGATCCATGCTATTTCTAAATGGACTAACATATATACGCTCAATAAATGTCCATTCCAAACATGACATAAACGTTTTTTTGAAAAAACAGGAAGACTTCTGCTGCTTTCCAATGTCTCTCAAAGATTGCTTGACATATAATGGTGTATCTAAAGCATACAAAAAAGAAAAGATGTGAAGAGAAGAAATTCATTATATATAACAATATACAATATAAATGGAATATAAAAGCAGATACAAAATATCAAATATAAAATGGGAGAAAGCGAACCCGCAGGGGCGGGAGGAAACATAGGAGGAAGAATGAACGCCAACAGAACCAGAGGCAGATCGACTCCAGCACGGGGGCTACGGCAATATCAGACCAGGAAGAAAAACCCCCAGACCTAGTGGTGAATATTTCGTCATGTATATTATCTGACCCACAGGTCAAAGTGCTCAATCGTGGTCTGTCTTTTTGTCCCAATAACCCTATAGATTGGTTTAAATTAAATCTAGATCTTGAATGTTTTTTTAGGTCATTGAGACTTAAGGTACATTTTTCTGAACAGTCTCCACCTTGCAATGATATCTCTATAATTCCTGCTAGTGAAATGTTTCACCTTAGGGACTATGGGCTGTATAACAAGAGTAGATTTCAACCTCCCCAAAATATACATGCTGTTGAAATATATATCTCACTTGTTAAAGATCAGATTAAATCATTGCGGGAAGTACAGAGTGGTACTTGTAGTCAGAATAATTTGACTCGTATAGAACATATGGCACTTAAAGAATTAATGGATAACAAGGATCTTACTATTAAGCCGGCAGATAAGGGGGGTGCCATAGTTGTTATTGACACCTCCCTTTATCTGGAAGAAATGACAAGACAACTGAATGATACTGATGTTTATGCTGCTCTGTTGGGTGATCCTAAGTTCACGTATTTACGTGAATTGGATACCCTAATAGATAATGCATTTAAGAGCAAAATCATAGATAGAAACCTGCATGATTTTTTACAGGTAAAGTTCCCTGTAACTCCTGTTCTTTATCTATTGCCCAAAATTCACAAGGATCCTATTCGGCCCCCTGGACGTCCTATTGTTTCAGGGAGCGATTCCCTATTTGTCCCAGCAGCAATATTCCTAGATAAAATTCTTAGGCAGTTTGCCATTGGTGCAGACTCCCACATCAGGGACACCTCGGACTTCCTGGTCAGAATTCAGGATCTTTTGATGCCTGACCGGTCGGTTCTGGTTACCCTTGATGTGGGAAGTCTATATACTTCAATTGCTCATCAGGAGGGCATTGATGCCTCACTTTTCTATTTGGAAAGGTCTGGCTTTTCTGAGGACAAAATTGTGTTTGTACGATCTTTACTGAAATTTATTTTGGAAAAAAATTATTTCTTGGTGGGTGATACATTTTACCTACAGAAGAGAGGAACGGCAATGGGGTCCAATATGGCCCCCACATATGCCAATATTTTCATACGGCGGATTGAGGAGGACCTTGTCTATGTGTCCCACCACTTCAGTCATGTACTGCGGTGGTGGAGATACATAGACGATGTCTTCCTCATCTGGACGGGTTCAATAGATCAACTACAGGAATTTGTCATATTTCTTAACGGTTTGAATTCCACTATTCAATTTACGATGTCATTTTCCACATGTTCTATTGAATTTTTGGATACACGCATTTCCATTGTGAATAATAGATTGGTTTCTGATCTGTTCACGAAGAAAACGGACAGAAACAATCTCTTGCACTTCACCAGCAGTCATTCTGTTCACGAAGAAAACGGACAGAAACAATCTCTTGCACTTCACCAGCAGTCATCCAAGCATGTTGCTGAAATCATTGCCATACAGTCAGCTAATTAGAGTCAAGAGAGTGGTTAGTCAGGAGAAAGAATTATCGCCAAGACTAGACCTAATGTGCAAAAAATTTTCTGAGCGGGGCTATCCAGATTATGTTTTGGATTTTAATAGACGGAAGGTTGAACTATTGGATAGACAGGATCTCCTCGCTGGTCAGGTGGCTGTGCACAAGAATGTCCGTTTACCCTTCGTCTCCACTTTCTCCTCATTAAGCCCACAAATTGGTGGGATTCTGAGGAGAGATTGGAAGATGTTAGAGAGAGCCTTTCCGAAGGTAACTGAATTCCAGGAAGGGCCTATGATGGTGTATAGGAGAGGCAAAACCATCAAAAATAATATAGTCAAGGCCGATATTGGGTCACGTCGGAAAAATCAGATGTTCTTAGCACCTCCGAAACATGGATGTTTTCCATGTCTTAGTTGTAACATCTGTGACAATATGATTAAGGGGGGTGTGTTTAATCACCCACAAACTGGTCGGCCAATTACCATAAAGGGTTTCTTTACGTGTCAGTCTTCATATGTCATTTATTTGCTGAGCTGCCCATGTGGGCTCCACTATGTGGGTGAGACCACTACAGAGGTACGTCTCAGATTGAGAAACCATAAATCAAACATCAAGACCAAAAGGCAGGATTTACCAGTGTCGAGACACTTTGTTGAGAAGGGACATAGCCTGTCACAGTTGAGATTCAGAGTCATTGACTCTGTGCCTCAGCTGAGACGTGGCGGTGATAGGGGTCGGATGCTTAAAAGAAAAGAGCTCGAGTGGATTTTTAAATTGGAGACCATGTCTCCTAAGGGACTGAATATAGAATATCCTTGTGGTCCACATATTTGAGATAGGGATGGATAATTTCTTCTCGTCTCTCCAGGACTTGTAGAGATATGATAGGTTGGCGTTCTCTAAGGTGTAATTGGTGTCTTTGATGTATGTTTGATTTGAGGTCTTATTTTGACCTTTTTCAAATAAGCATATTTTATATTTGATATTTTGTATCTGTTTTTATATTCCATTTATATTGTATATTGTTATATATAATGAATTTCTTCTCTTCACATCTTTTCTTTTTTGTATGCTTTAGATACACCATTATATGTCAAGCAATCTTTGAGAGACATTGGAAAGCGGCAGAAGTCTTCCTGTTTTTTCAAAAAAACGTTTATGTCATGTTTGGAATGGACATTTATTGAGCGTATATGTGTTAGTCCATTTAGAAATAGCATGGATCTAAAATAATTGTCTAGGTGGACGTTATAGTTCTTATACTGTGGTTGTCTGTATTTCCTCTTTTGGTATCTATATTCATTTCTGTTCTAATGTGGGCCTATCATTAAATATTTGACGCATACTGTCTTATTTTGACAGATGCGTTTTGTTCCTTTCCCTCCCTTATCTAGATAGATTGGGAATATTTTATCCCTGTTGGAGGATTTTTCTATAATATAAAATCTGTATTTTGCCCCATTAGTGATTATAGTCAAAATTACATTAAGTAAATAGGACATGTATATCCAGGTCTTTTCCGCTAGGGGGCAGCAAACCACACTGCTTGTATTGGTTCGTATCTATGGTGATTATGGTCCAAAACCCAGGCAATGTTCTGGGGGATGGACAACATAAACCAGGATACGAACTTTATCCAAGTATAGATCTAGTGCTTTCACTAGCATTCCCCGCTCTATATGTTATTCAAAATCCCGGCTGGCGCGTGCGCAGAAGAGGTGGAACGCATGTTCCGTCATGGCGCATGCGCAGTGGGGTCTTTGATGTTGGATGCGTTCCACCGGACTCAATATCCGGTGCGGACGCCATCTTGGGACATGCGCAGTAGACACACACGAGTGTGTCAGGCGCATTTCCCTATTTTGTGCATGACTGAACGGCTTACAGTAAGTACACTACCACTTAAACATAATGAGCTTCTGCCTGCTTCCAATTATCCCTTATTGCTTCCACTTACAGTGTTTTTTATTATTGTCACCACACCATGCATATATATTGAATTGTTCTAATAGGTTTTACAATGGAAGGATTGTGTGCACTTTATGAATGTTTTTCTATAACATTAATATACACTTTTGTACATGTTTTGATGGAATTATGCATTTTATTGCTTTATTAGTGATGTATGTATGCTCCTCCTATAAATACTTGGCACTTTGTTTAGTTTTTTATGGCTTGAGAAAGGTTCCTGTTGAAACGAAACGTTGCTTTACTGAGGTGAATAAATCCACTTTTTGCTTTCATCTACTCTGAAGTCCTGGTGCCGTTGCTGTGTTCTACGCTTCTCTCTATATATATATATATATATATAAAATGTAATAATGTCTATAACAAACGACAGAGGTTCTAAATTATAGTTAGTATCTCATATAAAAATTACATAAACCCCGGAAATGTCATACCGTATGGTCAATTCAACAACCAATACATTGTTCCAGAATCCAAACCCCAAGCAATGTCATTCACAGGGGGTCCAAGCCCCAAGACCCCAAGCAATGTGATCTTCAAACACTTCTGATTGTCTAGATCCTGTAGTTGGAATACCCCTTTTATAACTAATTTCTACAGCTGGTTTTCTTTAAGTTTTCCCTAACTATTTCTTTTTCTGGTTATTCTAGATCTTGCTGTTGGATTGACACTGTTGGATTACTGTGTTGCTTTTACGGTCAGCGATTTGTCCTATTTTCAGAGAACTAGAGGCGATTAGTTAAATTCAATCTTTACTGTCGCCTGCTTTTCTACCACGGACATTGGTGCAGTTTTGCACCCGGGTTATTAACCAACCATGCCCTTTTGGAAAAAATCAAAAAAATATCATGTGTCTCAGATTCCTGATAATGGAAATCTGATGAAAGAGATACCAACTATGGAGGAACCTAACATCTCACTCCAGAAGTTTTCCAACATCAAAGATATGCCAGCCGAAAAATGCAGCGATCCAAGTCACAGCAAACCTTGTGACATTGGCTCAAAGAACGCCAAGAAGAGCGCAATCAGGAGCTTGGGCAGCAGCGCTGTGATTGGCGCTAAAGAACTGGATCGCTGTTTCCCAAATAGACGGCTGAGATTATACGTTGCCACCTGGAATATGGGGGGAAAGGTGAGAAGAAATATACAATATCTATTGTGAACCATGAGTGTATCTGATCTAAGGCTATGTTCACACAGAGTATTTTGCCGAGTTTTTTGACGTGGAAACCGCATCGCAAAACTCAGCAAAAACGGCCCGAAAATGCCTCCCATTTATTTCAATGGGAGGCGTCGGCGTCTTTTTCCCGCGAGCAGTAAAACTGCCTCGCGGTAAAAAGAAGCGACATGCCCTATCTTCGGGCGCTTCCGCCTCTGACCTCCCATTGACTTCAATGGGAGGCAGATAAAGCGTATTTCGCAGTGTTTTATGGGTGTGCAGGGAGAGGAAAATCTGCCTAAAACTTCCAAACGGAATTTTGAGGCAGATATTCCTCCTGCAAAATACTCCGTGTGAACATAGCCTAAAGTTGGATAAATTTGCAGTTGGATATGAGATAGACATATTATATACTACCCTAGGCCCAAATTTTCTAAACATTTGGGCCAATCAATGTTGCTGCACACACTGCAAACTGTCAAACTAATAATCTATGTCTTTGGAATGGCAATGCCTCTGATCCTAAGACTGCAGCACTGGCCATAGTCTATAAAGACTAAAATCCAATTCGATCAGATATAATTTTTTGTAGCTGATATAGAAGATATCAGTTTGGTTGGTGCTCTGTGTATACATTATTAATATCTTCATATTTTGAGCAGGAGTTCCCACAAAATCTAGAGGATCTGCTGTTGCCATCAGATGACACCAAAGACATTTACGTAATTGGCGTTCAAGAAGGATGTCCAAACAGGTAAGTCTTCTCAGGTTGTCTTACAACAGTCTATGTCTGCAAATGGACTACAGGTCGGCTGATTGAAATTCTCTCTTGACCTACTACTTATTGTAGGATCACTCCTAAATTTTCCTATTTAACCCCAGAGGTTATAATATTGATTATTTAATAAATGAGTTCAATATTTTAATCTGGTGTCATTTATTAATATGTAAACTTGAAATTGTTTCTTCTTGTAGACGAGAATGGGAGATAAAATTACAAGATACTCTTGGTCCACACTACGTGCTATACCATTCATCCGGGCTCGGAGTCCTGTATCTCACCATCTTTATTCGACGGGAACTGATCTGGTTCTGCTCAGGTAAGATTCACTTTCTTACATTTACATAATAAGTCCTAATTGAAGTCATTAGTTGGAACTTATTATTTAGTCATTAGAACTAGATGTCTAAGAACCCAACTCTCAGATTCTTCACTGTGGAGTATTGGAGATCTGATAGTTTACTCCACAGTTACAAAGTGTGAAATGGTGTTGTAGTAATATTTCCAGCGTTTAATAGGAAACTATCTCTGTTTCATTGTTGCATGTTATACTATTAACCACTAACCCTTCTTCTTGTGTTTCATTTCTTATACAGAGGTAGAGCACACCCATGTAACAACCAGGCTATTCCACCATGTCAAAACGAAAGGAGCCTTGGGTGTTGCCTTCACCGTCTTTGGGACATCATTCCTGTTTATTAATTCCCATATGAGATGTAAGTATGTCTGTTTTTAATATATGACTATGTACAGTATTATTGTGTATAAAAGTACTGCTGTTTAATAATAATAAGCTGGAATATATGAGATGACATGAAAAGATCTGTACTATTGATGTTTTGGTGTAAAATTAAAAGTTCTTCCTCATTTGGTCAAACTTCTTCTAATCCATCAAACTTATTCTACATAATGAGAGAATAATAGTGGAAGGATAAACGGCCTAATGTCCTCTACAGACTGCTATAGAAATAAATACATTATCCTCTGTCATGAAAATGATTGTGTCTTAGATTTACAGTAACAGAAATATCAGTGTGTCTGGTGTACAGAGTGCGGACCCAGATCATGGAACTCCACCAGTCTCATCTTCTAAAATGTCAATAGAAATCCAATTAATATAAATACTATTTGTAAAAAATTGATTGTTGAGGGAACATTCAGACTACACAGCCCAAGAAGTAGATACGATACCTAGATAATATAAGATAAAGAAACCTATTGTCAAAGAAAACTTAAATATGGTGGTTGTCCTAAATTCCAGGAGGTCACATTTACTGATATGTATATTTTTGTTGGCAGTTGGGGCAGTCTACAAGAGGATCCAGGACTATAAAACTATCACCGAGGGTCTCCGTCTGCCTCAAATTATTCCGGAAGAATAAACTCCAATGCCTGTGAATATTACTTATGTGGTTGAACCTATCGATTCCTTTATCTCTCTATTTATCTCCATTGACTCTAATGCAGTCACTTGGTCTAATTGTGTCCTGTGTTTATCTCATTCTACAGTGGACGTCACCAGCCGCTTTGATCGAGTTTTTTGGTTTGGGGACCTCAATTTTCAACTGAAAGAGGACAGAAAAAACGTGGAATCTCTTCTGAAGAACATTAAAGGAAGAGATATGTCCAGTCTCCTCAAACATGACCATCTGAATGAAGCCAAGAACAACGGTACATTTACTAGTAGACAGATCTCTATCACTTCTCAGCCTGTATTATTACCACATACACCTCGACAGATCAATACAAATCACTGTCATGATGGTTCATATGTTCTCCACATTCTTATATAGCCCTACATCACTTGCACATGTTTTTAATACTGACATGTTTTTTTTTCTTTTAATTTAAGGGTCCATATTTGTAGGGTTTAAGGAGCACACCATTGAATTCCTTCCTACATATAAGTTCGACATTGGCACAGACACCTACGATACATCAGAAAAGCAGAGAGTCCCATCATATACGGTAAGATATCTTATTTCCAGGTCTACAGAGCTAAAGAAAGAACACATTTCATGATTTCATATAATAAATCCCCTCGCCCAAGGTAATGAATTGTTATTATAGATGGAGGAATAATTCTTAAGAACAAAGCATCCAGTCCATTTTACTTGTAGTGATTTTGTCATCGTCTCCCAGTGTAATATGTCTTCGCCTAGCATGGCTCAAAGATACTTATTTAATTAAATCTGTGTGACCAAGTCAAACCTTAAATGCAAGATAGTCTCAAAATGTATATTTCTTAAATAAAATAGGCCGAAATGTTCAGTCTATGATGTGCTATGAGGTTTATAAATAAATTATAATATGATTGCACTGATGATATTTGTTATTTTTATGACCTCTACAGGACAGGGTGTTGTTTAAAAGCCAATACGAAGGAGATGTGCGAGTCCTGAAATACGACTCTTGCCCTGTTTTGAAGACTTCAGACCACCGACCCGTTTTTGGTATCTTTGAAGTAAAGCTCAGACCTGGTTCAGATAAGTAAGTCATGATTTCCTCCATGTTGTTGGTATGATCCTTTCAGTAGCCGCCATTACTACATGGGCCTTATAGCCAGAGCTCACACTTTGGGGTAGGTGGCTGTATACCTGGGTGACAGTACTGGAGTAATCTAGGATGTGAAACGAAACAATTATTGTGTGGTTACCTGCTAACATTATCATATGTCTTACATCAATATATTTCTCATTCCAGCATCCCATTGGCTGGTGGACGCTTTGACCGCAAGATCTATTTGAAGGGCATTAGGAGGTTAGGACAAAAAAAGTAGCTGCGTCTGTTCATGTCCTTACAGCACATAAGGTGAGAGCATTGTACTTGTCTATTATGTTTGCTGTGAGAATGTTCTTCCATCTCTTAAGTCTTCCTCTGTATCAGTAATTTATTTTATCAACCAACATAAAGAAATTGTAAATAAGTCATTCTATCTTCTAGTTCAATTTTCTTGTATTCAGATATTTATTTAATTTCTAAATGAAGGTTATAAGTTTTAGAAGAAAACTGTAAGCATGTATGTAGTATAATAGATTGGTGGGAATTGATTAAGACTGACGTTTCATACACCGGTCTTAATATAAAAAAACATGGAGTAAAATGTGCCTAATTTATTAAAAGGCCCACACCTTAATAACTAATAATCCATGTTAGTATGATAAATGTGTCGGCCGCTGGTGGCTCTGCTCCTTCAGCTACTCTCTGTCCACTTTTTTAGAAAAGTGCCGTAAGCGGCAGAAACTACATGATAGATACAAGGAACATTGTTATTGATGTAAGACATTACTTGGCATCTTGCAGGACTCCTAAGGAACATTTACCATCTTAGGTGCATAAAACAATGATTCCACCTTTGTCAACATCAGAAAGTTCCTGTAACATCCTGAACAGCGCAGCTTTAGATCAAACCCATCGCTTGGATCAATCATCTTCAAGGTTTGTAGTGTAACCGCCAGGATCAAATAGGAAAATCCACAATAAAACCTCTTCTAGATTTTGTGACTGCCAAGAAACACACATTAGTAGAGCATTAATAGCAAGAATTTCTCTTGCAGCATAAACATCAATTCCGCAGTATATCTGGCGAGAACTGCGCTCCCTGTGACCGGAGGAGCCGCCATCATTGCTGATAGAAAGGTAAGTTCCTCTAGATATGTCCCCTCTATATTTGGTAAGCAGCCTGAATGATGAATATTTAATAGGATTGTGTGCTTCTCCCCCCAGAAAAAGTCAGCAGATACAAACAGACCATCAACATCAATGCCAATAACAACCGAGGGCAGAACCCGCCATCTTACAAGTATTCCAATGGCGAGACTTCAAATTTTCTACATCTGTCACAGAAGAGACATCAGTGTGGTTACCGGTGCATCAATGTTACCCAGAAGACCAGGCCCAGAACAGGAGAACATGTCATCTCTTCCTGTGTCTCTGGAATACAGATTTCCCACCACTTACTGATACTACTGTGACATCTTCTATTGTTTTTGCTGGATCTTATATAACATCATCTTTACCATTATATATTTTGATCCACAAAAACCTTAAATAAATCTTTAACATCAATTTATAAGTGTGACTGGTATTTATTAGTGTGTTCAGTGCCCGGCTACAACTTACCACAGTGTATACAATTCACTTATCCGACCATTCACAGCGCTATTTGTGTGACATCGCGTTTAATCCAGTTGTAATGACAGGGGGGTAGGGAATCAGACAGTGAGCCCTAATTTACCCACCACTCGGCCTCTGCCTACTTGCAATGACCCAGCCTAGGCGACGGGGTACAACTGGGCGACGGTCCCTATGCTCAGTAGGTGCACGACAGACAAACAGACAAGGGGACACAAGCAAGGGAAATGGGGCAATTCCCCACGGCAACACCGTGAGCAACAAGAGAGGTGAACGAGCCGAGTCAAACCAGGAATGTACGAGGTACCAAACGCAGAGCAGGAGAGTAGTCAGAAAGCCGGGGTCAGTATGAAGAAAGGTCAAATAGCTAGGAGCTGCAGCAAGGCCAGGAAACCACACAAGAAGAATCACAAGCAAAGGAGGAACAGGAAAGGCAGGTATAAATAGACAGAGGGCGGGAGCTAGCTCCGTCTGGCCTGGCTGCGATAGGCTCTCCCACTCCTAAGCCTGCCATCCTGAGTGGTGGAAGATGGAGTCAGTCTCAGAGACATAGAACCAGGTGCAGACTGATTACCCATGGGCGTATACACAGAAGTTGTGCCTGGCAGATCCTTTACAGTACCCCCCCTTTTATGAGGGGCCACCGGACCCTTTCTAAGTGGACCTGGTTTATTGGGGAAACGAAGGTGGAACTTCCTGACCAATACCCCAGCGTGAACATCCCGGGCGGGCACCCAAGTCGTCTCCTCAGGCCCGTATCCTCTCCAATGGACCAGGTACTGGAGGGAGCCCTGGACCATCCTGCTGTCCACAATCTTGGCCACCTCGAATTCCACCCCCTCAGGGGTGAGAACGGGAACAGGAGGTTTCCTCGAGGGAGTCCAGGACGGGGAGCAGCGTTTAAGGAGGGAGGCATGAAACACGTCGTGTATACGAAAAGATGGGGGCAACTCCAGTCGGAAGGAGACAGGATTGAGGACTTCAATGACCTAATAAGGCCCTATAAACCGGGGAGCAAACTTCTTGGACGGGACCTTAAGGCACAAGTTCTTAGACGATAACCACACCAGATCCCCGACCGTAAACAAGGGGTTAGCAGAACGTCTTCTATCAGCCTGAGTTTTTTGTATACTCTGGAACGCCTATAGGTTCTTCTGAACCTGGGCCCAGACTGTGCACAGTTCCTGATGAACGACCTCTACCTCGGGATTGTTGGAACTACCAGGTGAAACGGAGGAGAACCGTGGATTAAACCCAAAATTACAGAAAAAGGGGGAGACCCCTGACGAGTTACTGACCCGGTTATTAAGGGAAAATTCGGCGAGGGGAATGAATGAGACCCAATCATATTGACAGTCAGAGATAAAACACCTTAAATATTGTTCTAGAGACTGATTAGTCCTCTCAGTTTGGCCATTAGTTTCAGGATGGAAGGCAGAGGAGAAGGACAGATCAATCTCCAACTTTTTACAGAAGGCTCTCCAAAACAATGAAACAAATTGTACCCCTCTGTCCGAAACAATATTCACAGGGACCCCATGGAGACGCACGATGTGTTTGACAAACAAGGTAGCTAACGTCTTAGCATTGGGTAGTTTTTTGAGGGGCACAAAGTGGCACATCTTACTTAAGCGGTTTACTACCACACACACCACCGACTTGCCTTGAGATGGGGGCAAATCGGTGATAAAATCCATGGAGATATGGGTCCAAGGTCTCTGGGGAATGGGCAAAGAACGTAGTAAGCCCGCTGGTCGGGACCTGGGAGTCTTGGACCTGGCACAAACCTCACAAGCGGCGACGTAGGCCTTAACGTCTTTAGGCAACCCAGGCCACCAATAGTTTCTGGCAATGAGGTGTTTGGTACCCAGGATGCCTGGATGACCAGATATTGCGGAGTCATGATTTTCCCTAAGTACCCTTAGCCGGAATTGCAGGGGAACAAACAGCTTGTTCTCAGGAAGGTTCCCGGGAGCTGAACCTTGATCAGCCGCAATTTCAGAGACTAAATCAGAATCAATAGAAGACTATACCAGGAGGCAAAATAAAAGCAGGATCTTCCTCCGAAGGAAAAGTTGTATCTGGTAAAAAATAGCGCCCATCGAGCTTGTCTCGGGTTTAGCCTCCGGCCAGATTCTAGGAAAACCAGATTCTTGTGGTCGGTAAGGACCGTTACCTGGTGCCTAGCCCCCTCCAGGAAGTGGCGCCACTCTTCAAATGCCCATTTAATGGCTGAGTTTGCGGTTGCCAATATCATAGTTACTCTCAGTGGGCGAAAACATCCTGGAGAAGTAGGCACAGGGACGGAGATGGGTGAGGGACCTGGTACCCTGGGATTAGACAGCCCCCACTCCCACCTCGGATGCGTCAACCTCCACGATAAACGGCTCCATTTGGTTGGGCTGGACCAGCACCGGGGCCGAGATAAAGCACTTCTTAAGGACCTCAAAAGCCTGGACAGCCTCAGGAGGCCAGTGGAGGTGATCAGCACCTTTGCGAGTGGAGGTCTGTAAAAGGCTTAGCGATGACCGAGAAGTCAGCAATAAATCTCCTGTAATAATTAGCGAACCCCAAGAAACACTGTAACGCCTTCAGGGAGGCAGGTTGGACCCATTCCGCCACAGCCTGGACATTGGCGGGGTCCATGCGGAATTCATGAGGAGTGAGGATTTGACCCAAAAATGGTATCTCTTGCACCCCAAACACACATTTTTCGGTCTTAGCAAACAGTTTGATTTCCCGAAGGACCTGGAGCACCTTCCTGACATGCTCAATGTGGGAGGACAAGTCCTTGGAAAACACAAGTATGTCATCAAGGTACACTACAAGAAATACCCCCAGGTAATCTCTTAAAATCTAATTTATGAAATTCTGGAAGACCGCGGGGGCATTACACAACCCAAAGGGCATGACGAGGTATTCGAAATGACCTTCGGGCGTGTTAAACGCAGTCTTCCACTCATCCCCCTCTTTGATGCGGATAAGGTTATACGCCCCCCGTAGATCAAACTTAGAGAACCATTGGGCCCCCTGGACTTGATTAAAGAGATCAGGAATCAAAGGAAGGGGATACTGGTTCCTTACAGTGACCTTATTCAAGTTACGGTAGTCAATGCATGGCCTAAGACCACCATCCTTCTTCCCTACGAAGAAGAAGCCAGCACCTACCGGAGAAGTAGAGGGGCGAATGTAACCCTTGGCAAGGCATTCCTGGATATACTCTCTCATGGCTTCACGTTCGGGACAAGAAAGGTTAAATATCCTACACTTAGGGTGCTTAGCTTCTGGTACGAAATCGATAGCGCAATCGTATTCTCTATGAGGAGGTAACACTTCGGAGGCCTCCTTAGAGAAAACATCTGCGAAGTCCTGAACAAACTCAGGTAGCGTGTTCACCTCCTCAGGGGGAGAAATAGAATTAACAGAAAAACATGACGTCAAGCATTCATTACCCCATTTGGTAAGCTCCCCAGTATTCCAGTCAAACGTGGGATTATGCAACTGCAACCAGGGAAGGCCTAAAACCAAATCGGACGATAATCCCTGCATCAACAGTACAGAGCACTGCTCCAAATGCATGGAGCCAACAAGGAGTTCAAAAACAGGGGTATGCTGAGTAAAATAACCATTAGCAAGAGGAGTGGAGTCGATACCCACTACCGGGACAGGTTTAAGCAAATCAATCAAAGGCATAGCTAGAGACATAGCAAATTCCACAGACATGATATTAGCAGAAGACCCTGAATCCATGAAGTCACTGCCGGTAGCAGACCTACCACCAAAGGTGACCTGAAAGGGAAGCAAGATTTTATTACGTGTCATATTTACGGGAAATACCTGTGCGCCCAAGTGACCTCCCCGATGATCACTTAGGCGCGGAAGTTTTCCGGCTGCTTATTCTTACACCTAGGACAGGTGTTCACTTGATGTTTGTCATCCCCACAATAGAAGCAGAGACCATTCTTCCTGCGGAACTCTCTACATTGTCGGGGGGACACGGAGGCCCCGAGTTGCATAGGTACCTCCGAGTCTTCGGTGGAAGAGCGAAGCAACGGGACCTCGGGAGGCATCATGGGGGAGTCAGAGGGGAAAACACAAAACCATTCAAGTTGTCGTTCCCTGAGACGTCGGTCAAGTCGTACCGCTAAAGCCATAACCTTTTCTAAGGAGTCAGAACAGGGATAGCTAACTAGCAGGTCTTTCAGGGCGTTCGACAGACCCAACCTAAACTGGCACCTTAAGGCAGGGTCATTCCACCGAGAAGCTACGCACCACTTCCTTATGTCAGAGCAATACTCCTCCACAGGTCTCTTACCCTGACGTAAGGTCACCAGCTGACTCTCGGCAAAGGCAGTCCTGTCAGTCTCGTCATAAATGAGTCCGAGAGCAGAAAAGAAACGGTCAACGGAGGAAAGTTCAGGGGCATCAGGAGCCAGGGAGAAGGCCCATTCTTGGGGCCCTTCCTGGAGCCGGGACATAATTATACCCACCCGCTGGCTCTCAGAACCTGAGGAGTGGGGCTTTAAGCGAAAGTAGAGCTTACAACTCTCCCGAAAGGAGGGAAAAGTCCTCCGGTCCCATGAGAACCGGTCAGGCAACTTGAGGTGGGGTTCAAGAGGTGAGGTGAGGGGTACTACCATGGCAGCGTCAGGCTGGTTGACCCTCTGAGCCAGGGCCTGGACCTGTAGGGAGAGACCCTGCATTTGCTGAGCCAGGGTCTCAAGGGGGTCCATAATAGAGTGAGGGACCAGGGTAGCCTAGGTATATGGGCTTGTGATTATGTAATAACAGGAGGGTAGGGAAACAGACAGTGAGCCCTAATCTACCCGCCACTCGGTCCCTGCCTACTTGCAACGACCCGCCCTAGGCGACGGGGTACAACTGGGCGACGGTCCCTACGCTCAGTAGGTGCACGACAGACAAACAGACAAGGGGACACAAGCAAGGGAAATGGGACAGTTGCCCATAGCAACACCGTGAGCAACAAGAGAGGTGAATGAGCCGAGTCAAAGCAGGAATGTACGAGGTACCAAACGCAGAGCAGGAGAGTAGTCAGAAAGCCGGGGTCAGTATGAAGAAAGGTCAAATAGCTAGGAGCTGCAGCAAGGCCAGGAAACCACACGAGAAGAATCACAAGCAAAGGAGGAACAGGAAAGGCAGGTATAAATAGACAGAGGGCGGGAGCTAGCTCCGTCTGGCCAGGCTGCGATAGGCTCTCCCACTCCTAAGCCTGCCATCCTGAATGGTGGAAGATGGAGTCAGTCTCAGAGACATAGAACCAGGTGCAGACTGATTACCCATGGGCGTATACACAGAAGTTGTGCCTGGCAGACCCTTTACACCAGTGGTAGGTGACAGGCCATTGTATCATATGTACACAATACAGAGAGTATGGAACATGCCGCCATATGTACTGGATTAGGTCCTGTGTTGGACAAAAAGTGACAGGAGATGTAAAATATTGATATATTTGATAGTTGTTTAAATTTCAGTTCCATAAAATGTAATGTTGGGCTCTCTTTACAAGCGGAGAAAATCACATTAAGCAGGGATGCCGCTAGAGTGACACAATCCCCACAGATCTCAGATTGGACAAACGGGCATGGTGATAGCTGCCAGTTGAGATTGCCAGTTAGGGCAGAAGTTACAAAGTGACTGATCAACCAAAAATACTTTGTATTGCTAGTCTGAATGGTGTATCGCTAGCTCAGCATTTCATATGAGAACAAAGACCCTCTGCAGCACAAGTTTAAGTTGAGACTGAACCATAGCAAACACATTGTCCCATTCTCACAAGTTAAATCAGAAACCGCCAAGTATAGAGCCTATTTATTAGTGAAACCGTCAAGCTTATGTACTAAGTATTATAACCGTGAAGACTGTGCATCTGTTGGAGTAAAGTTCTGTTCAGCATCTTATACCTGTGTCGTCTGAAGTTCTTGCTGTGCAATTTCCTCTGCGGGGCAGTAACCATCCTAAACCCCCTCCCACCTGTTACATTTGTCCATACTAAAGTCCATTACTCCATTGAAGTCGCCAATTAGTAGCAGTGGATAATCTGCAAGGGCTTTTTTTCAATAAACTCCTGTACCACACCCAAGACAGAAGGGTAAAAGACACGGGTCGCCTCTGATCTGCTTCAGCCCTGCCGCGACGCAAACCCTTCACAGCTTGCCTTACCAAAAAATGCTTGGACACATCCTGAAAACCCCGTAATTTAAATCCAAACGCCAACCCAGCAATGAAACGATTCACCTTAGCCAGAGAAAACTCCGCCTCCAAGCATCCCCCAACCAGTATAACAATGCCACCAACCTGTCTTGATCCGTGCTGACGTTACCCAACACTCTTACCCACTCCTCCCACTGCTGCCAACAAGCCGAATAAGTACTCCAAGTCGCACTAGCCAACGACCGATCGATCAACCGTTCCACGGGACCAAAACCAGATCCCATAGATGTTCCGGGCAAGCCAAACCGAACAGCTCCGCTCCCGGTGCCAATTGACGAAATTGATCCCACTGCGAGCGAGAAAGAGCATCAGCGATACAAATGTAAACCCCCGGTACATGCACCGCAACCACCCACGTGTTTAAGTACAAGCACACCAAGACTAAGTGACGCAACAACTGAACCACAGGTGGAGAAGATGCCGATACGTTATTAATCGCTAACACCACTCCCATGTTATCGCAGTGGAAACAAACCTTTTTATTCCTTAGAATGTGCCCCCAAATGGTCACCACAACCATGATGGGGAACAGCTTAAGCAGGGCCAGATTCTGTGTAAGACCACTGATCACCCAGCTGTGTGGCCAGTCCCCAGCACACCATTAACCTCCTGCATACGCACCAAAACCACCGGACACCACCACGTCAGTAAACAGCTCCAACTCGCTCATATCCTGTACCGGCGACATCCACAACGATCTACCATTATATTGCCCAAGAAACGCGTCCCAGACCTACAGATCCGCCCTGTGTTCCACCACAATCCTCACGAAATGAGGGGATGCCCAGATACCCGCTGTCGCTACCGCCAATCGCCTACTAAAATCTCTACCCATTGGCATAATCCGACAGGCAAAGTTCAACTTCCCCAGCAGAGACTGGAGATCGCGCAAAGTGATCTTCTTCAATCGGCAAGCACGCCTCACCTCTTGACAGTAATTTATCCTCAGGAAGCCTGCACTCGAATTGCACTCGAATTGCATTGCAACCGAATCAATTTCGATCCCTAGAAAACAGATGGTAGGGACAGGGCCCTCAGTTTTACCAGGCGCAAGAAGAATTCCAAAATCCGTCGCAACCTTCTGCAAGGAATACAATAAATAACCGCAAATAGGGAAACCGCTAGGGCCGACACACAAATTATCGTCAAGATAATGTATTAACGAATGCACCCCAGCTACGCCCTTTGTCACCCATTCCACAAAGCTACTAAATGCCTCAAAGTATGCGCAAGAAAGGGAGCACCCCATTGGAAGACACCTATCGACATAAACCCCCCCCCCCCCCGTTCCAGAAGCAACCCAACAGCCGTGGGCTCTCTGGATGGTCCGGCAGCTAGCGAAAAGCCACCTCAATGTCAGTTTTTGCCAACAACGCCCCAGGCCCCGCCTCACGCACTGACACCTCCGCTTTGTCAAATGACGTGTAAACAACCGAGCATAAATCGTGATCTGTACCATCATTTACCGACGACCCCCTGGGAAAAGACAAATGCTGAATCAAACGGAATTTATGGGGCTCCCGCTTCGGCACAATTCCCAAGGGGGATACCACTAGATTCTCTATCGGCGGCTCGACAAAAGGCCCGGCCATGCGACCCAACAAAACTTCCTTCAAAAGTTTTTTCGAAACGACCGCCGAGTGCAAATAAGCCGACTTAAGATTGCGCCGTGTAAGCGGAACCTCATACGGAGGAGGGGGAATAACAAAACCAAACAAAAACCCCTCATAAATTAACTTGGCTGCAACCCTATTCGGATATTCATTTAGATACGGGGCCATCCATTCCACCCTCACCGGCGACAGCCCCTTGACCAACGGAGGAGGACTGAGTGCCTGACCACTTCCCTTTTCGCATACATTTTGCAGCCCCATGCGAGGAGCTGTTGCACTCCGAACAGACATGCTTAAATTTACAAGTGGCCCCGAACTTCCACTGGCCATCATTGAATTGCCAGCAGAACCCGAGTATTGACCCAGAGCCCTGTCCAGACTGACTAGACTGACCTCCTTGGCCAATGCTTCCGGGAAAGGACTGCTTAACCGGGGCCGTCACCCGCAACCAAAGCACAATATATTCTTCTGATCCCACCGAATCGCCGGCCGGACCGCCTTCCGCTGGCGAAACTGCTCATCATACCGCAACCACACCTGACCCCCGTACGCCCGATGAGCCTCCCCGATGGCATCGAAATAACAAAACAACGCTGAGCAATTTTCAGGCGCCTTTTCCCCAATCACACTCGCCAAAATAGCAAAAGCTTGCGACCAATTGACGAACGTCTGCGGGATAAGCCTATACCGCCGACCCTCCTCTTCCTCCTTCTTACTCTCATCCCGCTTGCCCTTATCCAAGTTGAACTTCGCAAGCGGCAGAAGAGAAAAAATTTCCACGTACTCGTCCTTCCAAATCCATTCCCGAACCTCCTTTTTAAGGTGGGCCCCTAAAGGACCCTAAAAACAGACATAAACCTCGCCCCGAGCACGATCATCAAGCCAAATTCTATCCTCGTCCTTCTGCACCTTGGTTTGAAAAGACACTGCCACTGCTTCCTTGGATGCCCCCGAAACTTCCCCAACCAGGGACCACGGCTGTACATCACGAGGACCTTCCCAGACCACCGCCGGGGACCCCGCCGGAACTGCAGGCGCCGTAGCCCTATCTAAGCACCCGACTAACTTGCGCAAAATACCCACTAAATCCGATAAGCCATCGCGCCCGGCAACGCCACTACCGACAGCCGATACTTCCGCGCTCGCTGCCCCACCCCCAACACCCGACATTAAAATTGCTGAATGCGGCAAAGTAGAAGTTACGCACCCACCAGGCTGCCCAGGCGCTGTGTTCCCGCCAGCCGGAAAATTCTGACCGCGCTGCGACTTGTTCAGCTCTCCATCTTCCAGATCCTCTCTCGCTGACGACTGGCACTCGCACCAACATCTCTGACACAGGGACCCCGGCATGCTGACAGAGGGGCCGGCGACCTGCCGCCTGACCGCAAGGACCCAGACTTCCGACCGGACCTGTTGCCCCGTCGTCGTCGCTGTTCATGGCATCCTCACCGAAGCCTGCCCCCTGGCCGGCACATCACCATGCGGGGCGGCCGTGAACTGCACCCTGGACACTGCATCTGAAGGCAGTGGCGTAACAGGGAGCCCGGCCTGCGACTCCCTGTGAACCGCCGAGCCCCATCACGGCTGGGGATTCCTGCCAGGACGCAGGCCCTGGGAGGAGGCGGCCATCCCAGCAGCCGGCCTACAGTGTCCTTGCCAGCGCTGCCACCGTCTCTTCCAACCACCCCGGACCGTGGAACTCAGCTGCCGCGCGCAGCTGATCAAGCATGCTGACTGGAGACGCCATACTCACAGGTAAGCAGGGCAGTGGGAGCTAACTTTTTTACCTTTTTTTCCTCCCGCTGCTTCCGGCTCAATGCCGAAAACAGCGGGAGGAACAGATACCGAACCCCAACTCCTCCCCTCTCCATCTTCTCCCTCTCCCTGCCTCCACTAACCCTTTGCCCCCTGATTGGCTAACCTTCCCTCCTATGGCAGTCATGGAGGCTTTCCCTTAAGCCCTCCATGCTGCCGTCCAGCCTCGTCTTTACTTTGTGACTTTTGCCTGATCAAACCGAGTTGTGATTCATTGTTTGCTCCATATAAATAACTATATATTTGATGTTGTGTATTTTCTGACCACCACTGCAATCCTTTGTTTTAGATGATTTTAACAGTTTTTATGAGATTATATTATTTTGTCTATATTTATTGCACTAATAAAGATATTTTGTTATTGACCATGTGTCGTTTTGCTATATGGTTTTGTGGTATACATTTGTAGCTATTTGACAGGTATAATATGCTGCAATACATAAGTATTGTAGGATATTATAACAGCGATCGGACAGTTGGACCTTCAAGTCCCTAGTGAGACGAAAAAAAAATGTTAAAAAAAAGTTTCAAAAAATGTTATACACAAATAAAAAAGTAAGAATTTAAAGTAATACATTTAAAACTCACCCTTTTTCCATTATCAAGAACTTAATTATTAGCAAAAATAATAAACTATACAGAATTGGTATTGCCGCATCCGTAATGGCCTGAACTATAAAAATATTATGTAATTTATCCAATGCAGTGAACGCCATAAAAATAAATAATAAAAAAACAATACCAGAATTGCTATGATTTTGGTCACCTTAGAATAAAAAGTGATCAAAAAGTTGCATGTATCCAAAAATGGGACCAATAAAAAAACATATAGCTCGTCTTGCAAAAAACAAGCCCTCATACAGCTCTGTCGACCAAAACATTTTTTAAAAGTTGTGGTTCTCAGATTGTGGCAACAGAAAAAATACATTATTTTTACAAAATAAATGTTATTGTGCAAATAGTTGTAAAACATGAAAAAGCAATATAAATTTGGTATCGCCAGAATCGTACTGACCCACAGAATAAAGTAAATATGTCAATTATAGTACACGGTGAACGCTGTAAAAAAAAGGATAAAAACAATAGCAGAATTGCTGTTTTTTGGTCACCACGCTTCTCAAAAAATAGAATAAAAAGTGATCAAGAAGTTGCATGAATCCAAAAATGGTGCCGATGAAAACTACAGACTGTCCCGCAAAAAACAAGCCCTCACACCTCTCTGTCACAAAAAAAAAGTTATGGCTCTCAGAATATGGCGACACAAAATGTGCAGAGTGAGATCCAAAAGGGGAATAAGATCGGGCACCATTTATCAGTGCGACACAGGCCACAGAACTGCGGATTATTATTTATTTACCGCATTATTATATCCTCTTATTATGTACTGATGTACCCCGCACAGTTTACATATGCCCCCAGATTATAAACTGAAATACCAGCAAAACCCCAAACAGAAAAATTACCAAGCAAAATCTGTGCTTCATAAGCCAAATGGCTCTCCCTCCATTCTGAACCCTTCAGTGTGCCCAAACAGCAGTTTACATCCACTTATATGGCATTGCCATACCCGGGAGAACCCGCTTAACAGTTTATGATGTATTTGTCTTCAGGGTCACAATCTGGGTATAACATATCGTTCACTTAAATGGCATATCAGCGGAAAATCCACTGCACATTTTTCTAGTAAAAATAGTAGTATTGGGTCATACGCACTGCACCCTTTAATAAATGCCTTGAGGGGTATATTTTAAAAAATGGGGTCACTTCTTGGAAGTTTTTGCTTTACTATTTGACCTCAGAGTCCTGCAATTGGGGGCAAATGCTATGGAAAAATCACTAAAATAGACCTCAAATGCGCATGGTGCTCTTTCACTCCTTTAATCTAACACCAATACAGCAAAATCTGCGCTCCTACAGACAAATGACGCTCCTTCTCTTCAGAGCCCTGCCGTGTGCCCAAACAGCTGTTTAGGGCCACATATGGGATATTGCTGTACTCAGGAGAAATTGAGTAAAAAATTGTGTGGTATTTTTTTCTCCAATTACCCCTTGTAAAAATAAAACATTTAGAGCTAAAACAGCATTGTTTTTGGAAAAATTTAATTTGTCATTTTCACTGCCTAATTCTAATAAAATCTATGAAACAGCTGTGGGGTCAAACTATTCACTACCCCCCTAGTGAATGCCTTGAGGGTTTTATTTTCCAAAATGGAGTCACTTCTCAAGAGGTTTTTACGGTACTGGTACCTAAGGAACTCTGCAAATACGACATGCCACCTTTAAACCAAACCAGCAAAATCTGCATGCCAAACGGTGCTCCTGCCATTCTGAGCCCTACCGTGTGTCCAAACAGCAGTTTGTGACAACATATGGGGTATTATCGTATTTGAGAGAACTTGATTTACAAATGTTGGTGTTGTTTTTCTTTTTTATTCCAAAAAAATCGGAGCTGAAAAGACTTTTTGTGTGAAAAATGTTTCGATTTTAATTTCTATGACCTAATTTCAATAAATTCAGCAAAACACCTGTGGTGTTAAAATGCTTACTATGCCCTTAGATTAATTCCTTGGGAGTGTAGTCCCGAAATGGCGTCTTTTTGGGGATGTTTCCTATGTTTTGGCACCACAAGACCTCTTCAAACATGACATGGTGCCTAAAATATATTCTAATAAAAAGGAGGCCCCAAAATCTAGTAGGTGCTCCTTTGCTTCTGAGGCCTGTGCTTCAGTCCACCAGGGCCACATGTGTGACATTTTTAAAAGCTGCAGAATCTGAACGATAAATATTGAGCTGAGTTTCTCTCCTAAAACCCTCTGTGTTACAGAAATAAAATGGATTATAATGGAATTTCTTAAAAAAATAATAATATATATATATTTGTAAATTTCACCTCCAAAATGTTAACTAGTAACTATTTTGTGTTGTATTACTATCTGTCTTACAAGCAGATACACTCAAATTTAGAAAAATCAAACATTTTCAAAAATGTCTCTAAATGTAGGTGTTTTTCACAAATAAACACTAAAGGTATTGACCAAATTTTACTATTAACATAAAGTACAATGTGTCACGAGAAAAAAATTCTCAGAATCGCTTGGATAAAAGAATAGCATTCCAAAGTTATTACCAGGTAAAGTGACACAGGTCAGATTTGAAAAATGGTGTCTGAGCCTTAAGGCCCAAACTAGGCTGCATCATTAATGGGTTAAAGTGGTTTTACATCTCATAAAGTCGGGGGAATACAATTAGGATATGTCATCACTTTCTGATCGTGGAGTTCTGACTGCCATGACTACTTGATGTTTAGTAAAGCCAATCCCTGTCTTTACAGTTTACCAAATGGGCCATCAATTGTCTTAGAAATGACCCAGATGAAGAGACTATGAAGGAATTCTTCAGTTCTCTTGACTATAAATGCAGCAGAGATTGTGGTATCCATAAAAATATAATGCAGCCATTTTTAATGAATACATATGGTTGTTGGCCTTCTACCCGCTCTGGTAGGCCTATGATATGTATAATTTACGCTGCATTCGTTCACATCAGGTATGACCGTCTTGTCTCAAGATGCCTAGATCGATTCTTACCACCTCTATTACCTTTCCAGGACATGGTACATGAGGTAATGGCTGCCCACAGCTGTTCTGATGCCTATTACAAGCTGGTAGGGGAATTGTGAAGCAGTATGTATTCAGGATTGTAAGGAGTAAGAGGGCTGAGCACAGCAGATTCAGCATGTAGCGTGTTCTTACTGGTGCAGAGTCACATCCTCTAATGGGGGTCTTTAGGGTTTATTAAAATTCAAAACTAAAATTATATATTTTAAGATAATATAAATGATTTCCCCCATGTCACACAGACAGAAATGATCATTTATCCCCTATAAAGAATTCATCAGAGAACGTTCCCATTAAAAACGTCAATTTTATTATTTTCAATAAAAAAATACTCTATACAGTAAAGCAATTGATGAAAACACCCGGAAAAATTACAGATCACACTAAACTTTTCTAGAGGTACAAATCATACAATATCATCAAATTCATATTCCCAATGGTAAAGCCATACTAATATATGTAAATTATGGGTGTGGTCATAAAAGCAGCTCAAACCGGTTATAGCTATTGTGATGTCACAGAGCTTGGGTATAAACAATGATGTTGGTCACAGAGCTGTCACTATCAGTTGGATGTGACCGGTAAGTAATCTATCAATGCTACATCTGTACTTCACGCTAATTAATTTGTTTTATTAGGAACATTGAATTATTCCATCTCTAGAAGATATTGTGTGATAGTGGTAGTAATATGGTATTAGTATTAGTGTGCAATTAAATTGCTCAAGTATCTTAGATTTGCAGGGTAAGTGGCCAAAATTTGAGCTCCCTTATTATCATTATGTCTACCACTTGTAAAAGAGAAATTTCAATATGCTCATATTAGAAGACTGTATATTAGGGGACTATAATTCCTTATATTATTTAGGTTCACCAGAAATAATTACAATTTAATTCAATTCTGAATTTTGATCAATTGATATAAAAATTATTAGTGGGGAATTGATACTGGTCTGGGGCTATTTATCATGGTTTGGGCTAGGCCCTTTATTTCCAGTGAATGGTAATGTAAAGACTATTTAGACCATTGCATGCTTCCGACTTTGTGAGACTAGTTTGGTAAAGACCCTTCCCTGTTTCTGTATGACGTTGCCCCTTTGCACAAAGCAAGGTCCATAAAGACATGGAGTGATAAGTTTGGTGTGGAGGAACTTGACACTCTGCACAGAGCCCTGTCCCCAACATCCGAGCCTGAACTCACAAATGCTCTTTTAATTAAATGGGCAAAAATTCCAACAAACACGCTACAAAATCTTGTGGAAAGCCTTGTCAGAAGAAGTTATAGCCACAAAGGGGGGCCCAACTTCATATTAACATCCATGGCTTTGTAATGGGAAGTATCACAAGCTTATAATGGTGTAAAGGGTCAGCTGTCCACATCTTTTGGCCACATAGTGTATTTTGGGTTTATGTATTGTGATGTCACTACTATTAAAAATAATGATAAATCCATATTGATATATGCAAATTATGGGTGAGGTCATAAAAGCAGCTCACCCCGGGTATAGCTATTGTGATGTCACAGAGCATGGGTGTATACTATGGTGCTGGCCTCAGAGCTGTCACTCATCAGTTGGATGTGACCGGTAAGTACTCTATCAGCACTACGTCTCTAGATGAGTCTCATCTATCAGTTTCTTTATGAATATTTTATTCTTAGGTACAATTCTGCTGTGTCTGCCATTTAAAGTTTAGTTTATATTTGGAATAGTTATACTAATATACTAAGAAGTTGCTAAATGGCAATATGGCGGCCTGTGACTTCTGCTCCAGAGACAGAATGCAGCTTGCAGACAAAAATTGCCATCTGTATTCTGCTGGTAAATTGATAAAGCAAATTCAAAGAAAGGGAATGTGAATGTCCTGCAGCCCTGAGAACTTATTATTGGAACCCTTCAGTTTATAACAGGAGTAATTCACGTAATAAATATTTACTAGGGAATTACTAATTATGCATTTGAGGTTTTCTATTTGTGTAAAATACACAATTATTATTATTATTATTAATAATAATAATTACTAATATAAAAATGTTAGGGAAGTGACTTCTTAAGAACAGCCCATAATCCTGTATCCTCAAAAGCAATTGTCATTTTTGATTAAAATATATATATATATATATATATATATATATATATATATATATATATATATATATTTATATATATATCTATATATATAAAATGTAATAATGTCTATAACAAACGACAGAGGTTGTAAATTATAGTTAGTATCTCATATAAAAATTACATAAACCCCGGAAATGTCATACCGTATGGTCAATTCAACAACCAATACATTGTTCCAGAATCCAAACCCCAAGCAATGTCATTCACAGGGGGTCCAAGCCCCAAGACCACAAGCAATGTGATCTTCAAACACTTCTGATTGTCTAGATCCTGTACTTGGAATACCCCTTTTATAACTAATTTCTCCAGCTGGTTTTCTTTAAGTTTTCCCTAACTATTTATTTTTCTGGTTATTCTAGATCTTGCTGTTGGATTGACACTGTTGGATTACTGTGTTGCTTTTACGGTCAGCGATTTGTCCTATTTTCAGAGAACTAGAGGCGATTAGTTAAATTCAATCTTTACTGTCGCCTGCTTTTCTACCACGGACATTGGTGCAGTTTTGCACCCGGGTTATTAACCAACCATGCCCTTTTGGAAAAAATCTAAAAAATATCATGTGTCTCAGATTCCTGATAATGGAAATCTGATGAAAGAGATACCAACTATGGAGGAACCTAACATCTCACTCCAGAAGTTTTCCAACATCAAAGATATGCCAGCCGAAAAATGCAGCGATCCAAGTCACAGCAAACCTTGTGACATTGGCTCAAAGAACGCCAAGAAGAGCGCAATCAGGAGCTTGGGCAGCAGCGCTGTGATTGGCGCTAAAGAACTGGATCGCTGTTTCCCAAATAGACGGCTGAGATTATACGTTGCCACCTGGAATATGGAGGGAAAGGTGAGAAGAAATATACAATATCTATTGTGAACCATGAGTGTATCTGATCTAAGGCTATGTTCACACGGAGTATTTTGCAGAGTTTTTTGACGTGGAAACCGCATCGCAAAACTCAGCAAAAACGGCCCGAAAATGCCTCCCATTTATTTCAATGGGAGGCGTCGGCGTCTTTTTCCCGCGAGCAGTAAAACTGCCTCGCGGTAAAAAGAAGCGACATGCCCTATCTTCGGGCGCTTCCGCCTCTGACCTCTCATTGACTACAATGGGAGGCAGATAAAGCGTATTTCGCAGTGTTTTATGCCCGCGGCGTTCAATGGCCGCGGGCGAAAAACGCCTTGAAAAACTCTGCGAAAATCGGCGTGCAGGGAGAGGAAAATCTGCCTAAAACTTCCAAACGGAATTTTGAGGCAGATATTCCTCCTGCAAAATACTCCGTGTGAACATAGCCTAAAGTCGGATAAATTTGCAGTTGGATATGAGATAGACATATTATATACTACCCTAGGCCCAAATGTTCTAAACATTTGGGCCAATCAATGTTGCTGCACACACTGCAAACTTGTCAAACTAATAATCTATGTCTTTGGAATGGCAATGCCTCTGATCCTAAGACTGCAGCACTGGCCATAGTCTATAAAGACTAAAATCCAATTCGATCAGATATAATTTTTTGTAGGTGATATAGAAGATGTCAGTTTGGTTGGTGCTCTGTGTATACATTATTAATATCTTCATATTTTGAGCAGGAGTTCCCACAAAATCTAGAGGATCTGCTGTTGCCATCAGATGACTCCAAAGACATTTACGTAATTGGCGTTCAGGAAGGATGTCCAAACAGGTAAGTCTTCTCAGGTTGTCTTACAACAGTCTATGTCTGCAAATGGACTACAGGTCGGCTGATTGAAATTCTCTCTTGACCTACTACTTATTGTAGGATCACTCCTAAATTTTCCTATTTAACCCCAGAGGTTATAATATTGATTATTTAATAAATGAGTTCAATATTTTAATCTGGTGTCATTTATTAATATGTAAACTTGAAATTGTTTCTTCTTGTAGACGGGAATGGGAGATAAAATTACAAGAGACTCTTGGTCCACACTACGTGCTATACCATTCATCCGGGCTCGGAGTCCTGTATCTCACCATCTTTATTCGACGGGAACTGATCTGGTTCTGCTCAGGTAAGATTCACTTTCTTACATTTACATAATAAGTCCTAATTGAAGTCATTAGTTGGAACTTCTTATTTAGTCATTAGAACTAGATGTCTAAGAACCCAACTCTCAGATTCTTCACTGTGGAGTATTGGAGATCTGATAGTTAAATCCACAGTTACAAAGTGTGAAATGGTGTTGTAGTAATATTTCCAGCGTTTAATAGGAAACTATCTCTGTTTCATTGTTGCATGTTATACTATTAACCACTAACCCTTCTTCTTGTGTTTCATTTCTTATACAGAGGTAGAGCACACCCATGTAACAACCAGGCTATTCCACCATGTCAAAACTAAAGGAGCCTTGGGTGTTGCCTTCACCGTCTTTGGGACATCATTCCTGTTTATTAATTCCCATATGAGATGTAAGTATGTCTGTTTTTAATATATGACTATGTACAGTGTTATTGTGTATAAAAGTGCTGCTGTTTAATAATAATAAGCTGGAATATATGAGATGATATGAAAAGATCTGTACTATTGATGTTTTGGTGTAAAATTAAAAGTTCTTCCTCATTTGGTCAAACTTCTTCTAATCCATCAAACTTATTCTACATAATGAGAGAATAATAGTGGAAGGATAAACGGCCTAATGTCCTCTACAGACTGCTATAGAAATACATTATCCTCTGTCATGAAAATGATTGTGTCTTAGATTTACAGTAACAGAAATATCAGTGCGTCTGGTGTACAGAGTGCGGACCCAGATCATGGAACTCCACCAGTCTCATCTTCTAAAATGTCAATAGAAATCCAATTAATATAAATACTATTTGTAAAAAATTAATTGTTGAGGGAACATTCAGACTACACAGCCCAAGAAGTAGATACGATACCTAGATAATATAAGATAAAGAAACCTATTGTCAAAGAAAACTTAAATGTGGTGGTTGTCCTAAATTCCAGGAGATTTGTATATTTCGTGGTGTTATATATCCCCCACCTGGATAATGGTTAATTCACTTCTCCGTAGTAATAGAATAATGAAAAAAATTATAGATCCGGAGTACTAAAATTTAACTTTTACTAGTATGAATAAAATAGGTATAAACAGATATATAAACAATAGGAGGAACCCATTTGCCAATACTGCATACATATACTTAATTGTTTCCCATCGTTTCAAATTGTTGTCAACAATATTTTTGTATTGACAGCAGATAAAGATCAGTCCGCCTTTATAAGGTTTCCCAATTTAGAATGGTTCTTTTGGTCACATATGGAGGAAAGGAATGTTGGGACACATGTCCTCCTACCCCGTTTCTGTCGGTAAATAGTCCTCCACATCAAAGTGTCCAGAAATAATGTTACGTCCTCTCCTGGATGGTGAAAGAGCGACAGGTGGGTCTCCCTACGCGTTTCTTGCTGACCAGGCAATTCCTCAGGGGAGATAGGTCAGTGAAGCATGGATGTCCGAGGTTGGAACTTGCTGCTTAAAATGTGGCTGTCGATTCAAATGGAGAGGAATGCTCTATAATTCAGAGCATGTTGAATCAGTGGAGCAGTAAATTTCAGTTTCTGCTCAGCTGTCGTTGCACGAGGGAAAAACTCATTAGTTTGAGCAGGTCTGCAGTGGCAAAAGGGAGTCCATTGGTTAAAACACCCTCGCAGTGGCAAGTGATGTAACCTTCCTGGTAGGAGGCAAACACAGAACGCCTATCGCCTATCTTTTTTGCTCAAACTAATGAGTTTTTCCCTCGTGCAACGACAGCTGAGCAGAAACTGAAATTTACTGCTCCACTGATTCAACATGCTCTGAATTATAGAGCATTCCTCTCCATTTGAATCGACAGCCACATTTTAAGCAGCAAGTTCCAACCTCGGACATCCATGCTTCACTGACCTATCTCCCCTGAGGAATTGCCTGGTCAGCAAGAAACGCGTAGGGAGACCCACCTGTCGCTCTTTCACCATCCAGGAGAGGACGTAACATTATTTCTGGACACTTTGATGTGGAGGACTATTTACCGACAGAAACGGGGTAGGAGGACATGTGTCCCAACATTCCTTTCCTATATATGTGACCAAAAGAACCATTCTAAATTGGGAAACCTTATAAAGGCGGACTGATCTTTATCTGCTGTCAATACAAAAATATTGTTGACAACAATTTGAAACGATGGGAAACAATTAAGTATATGTATGCAGTATTGGCAAATGGGTTCCTCCTATTGTTTATATATCTGTTTATACCTATTTTATTCATACTAGTAAAAGTTAAATTTTAGTACTCCGGATCTATAATTTTTTTCTAAATTCCAGGAGGTCACATTTACTGATATGTATATTTTTGTTGGCAGTTGGGGCAGTCTACAAGAGGATCCAGGACTATAAAACTATCACTGAGGGTCTCCGTCTGCCTCAAATTATTCCGGAAAGAATAAACTCCAATGCCTGTGAGTAATACTTATGTGGTTGAACCTATCGATTCCTTTATCTCTCTATTTATCTCCATTGACTCTAATGCAGTCACGTGGTCTAATTGTGTCCTGTGTTTATCTCATTCTACAGTGGACGTCACCAGCCGCTTTGATCGAGTTTTTTGGTTTGGGGACCTCAATTTTCAACTGAAAGAGGACAGAAAAAACGTGGAATCTCTTCTGAAGAACATTAAAGGAAGAGATATGTCCAGTCTCCTCAAACACGACCATCTGAATGAAGCCAAGAACAACGGTACAGTTACTAGTAGACAGATCTCTATCACTTCTCAGCCTGTATTATTACCACATACACCTCGACAGATCAATACAAATCACTGTCATGATGGTTCATATGTTCTCCACATTTATTTATATAGCCCTACATCTCTTGCACATGTTTTTAATACTGACATGTTTTTTTATTTTTTTATTTTAAGGGTCCATATTTGTAGGGTTTAAGGAGCACACCATTGAATTCCTTCCTACATATAAGTTCGACATTGGCACAGACACCTACGATACATCAGAAAAGCAGAGAGTCCCATCATATACGGTAAGATATCTTATTTCCAGGTCTACAGAGCTAAAGAAAGACTACATTTCATGAATAGATTTTCATATAATAAATCCCCTCGCCCAAGGTAATGAATTGTTATTATAGATGGAGAAATAATTCTTACGAACAAAGCATCCAGTCCATTTTACTTGTAGTGAGTTTGTCATCGTCTCCCAGTGTAATATGTCTTCGCCTAGCATGGCTCAAAGATACTAATTTCATTAAATCTGTGTGGCCAAGTCAAACCTTAAATGCAACAAAGTCTCAAAATTTATATTACTTAAATAAAATATGTTCAGTCTATGATGCTATGAGGTTTATAAATAAATTATAATATGATTGCACTGATGATATTTGTTATTTTCATGACCTCTACAGGACAGGGTGTTGTATAAAAGCCAATATGAGGGAGATGTGCGAGTCCTGAAATACGACTCTTGCCCTGTTTTGAAGACCTCAGACCACCGACCCGTTTTTGGCATCTTTGAAGTAAAGCTCAGACCTGGTTCAGATAAGTAAGTCATGGTTTCCTCCATGTTGTTGGTATGATCCTTTCAGTAGCCGCCATTACTACAAGGGCCTTATAGCCAGAGCTCACAATTTGGGGCAGGCCGCTGTATACCTGGGTGACAGTACTGGAGGATTATAGGATGTGAAACTAAACAATTATTGTGTGGTTACCTGCTAACATTATCATATGTTTTACATCAATATATTTCTCATTCCAGCATCCCATTGGCTGGTGGACGCTTTGACCGCAAGACCTATTTGAAGGGCATTAGGAGGTTAGGACAAAAAAAGTAGCTGCGTCTGTTCATGTCCTTACAGCACATAAGGTGACAGCATTGTACTTGTCTATTATGTTTGCTGTGAGAATGTTCTTCCATCTCTTAAGTCTTCCTCTGTATCAGTAATTTATTTTATCAACCAACATAAAGAAATTGTAAATAAGTCATTCTATCTTCTAGTTCAATTTTCTTGTATTCAGATATTTCTTTAATTTCTAAATGAAGGTTATGGGCTTTAGAAGAAAACTGTAAGCGTGTATGTAGTATAATAGATTGGTGGGAATTCATTAAGACTGACGTTTCATACACCGGTCTTAATATAAAAAAAGTTGGAGTAAAATGTGCCTAATTTATTAAAAGGCCCACACCTTAATAACTAATAATCCATGTTATTATGATAAAATTGTCGGCCGCTGGTGGCTTTGCTGCTTCAGCTACTCTCTGTCCACTTTTTTAGAAAAGTGCCGTAAGCGGCAGAAACTACATGATAGATACAAGGAACATTGTTATTGATGTAAGACATTACTTGCCATCTTGCAGGACTCCTAAGGAACATTTACCATCTCAGGTGTATAAAAATTTAGAACATCAGAAAGTTCCTGTAACAGCCTGAACAGCGCAGCTTTAGATCAAACCCATCACTTGGATCAACCATCTTCAAGGTTTGTAGTGTAACCGCCAGGATCAAATAGGAAAATCCACAATAAAACTTCTTCTATATTTTGTGCCTGCTAAGCAACACACATTAGTAGAGCATTAATAGCAAATATTTCTCTTGCAGCATAAACATCAATTCCGCAGTATATCTGGCGAGAACTGCGCTCCCTGTGACCGGAGGAGCCGCCATCATTGCTGATAGAAAGGTAAGTTCCTCTAGATATGTCCCCTCTATATTTGTTAAGCAGCCTGAATGATTAATATTTAATAGGATTGTGCGCTTCTCCCCCCAGAACAAGTCAGCAGATACAAACAGACCATCAACATCAATGCCAATAACAACCAAGGGCAGATTCCGCCATCTTACAAGTATTCCAATGGCGAGACTTAAAATTTTCTACATCTGTCACAGAAGAGACATCAGTGTGGTTACCGGTGCATCAATGTTACCCAGAAGACCAGGCCCAGAACAGGAGAACATGTCATCTCTTCCTGTGTCTCTGGAATACAGATTTCCAACCACTTACTGATACTACAGTATATACTGTGACATCTTCCATCGTTTTTGCTGGATCTTGTATAACATCATCTTTACCATTATATATTTTGATCCACAAAAACCTTAAATAAATCTTTAACATCAATCCATAAGTGTGACTGGTATTAATTAGTGTGTTCCGTGTCCGGCTACAACTTACCACAGTGTATACAATTCACTTATCCGACCATTCACAGTGCTATTTGTGTGACATCGCGTTTAATCCAGTGGTAGGTGACAGGACATTGTATCATATGTACACAATACAGAGAGTATGGAACGTGCCGCCATATGTACTGGATTAGATCCTGTGTTGGACAAAAAGTGACAGGAGATGTAAAATATTGATATATTTGATAGTTGTTTAAATTTCAGTTCCATAAAATGTAATGTTGGGCTCTCTTTACAAGCGGAGACAATGACATTAAGCAGGGATACCGCTAGGGTGACACAATCCCCACAGATCTCAGATTGGACAAACGGGCAGGATGAGAGCTGCCAGTTGAGATTGGCAGTTAGGGCAGAAGTTACAAAGTGACTGATCAACCAAAAATACTTTGTATTGCTAGCCTGAATGATGTATCGCTAGCTCAGCATTTCATATGAGAACAAAGACCCTCTGCAGCACAAGTTTAAGTTGAGACTGAACCATAGCAAACACATTGTCCCATTCTCACAAGTTAAATCAGAAACCGCCAAGTATAGAGCCTATTTATTAGTGAAACCGTCAAGCTTATGTATTAAATATTATAACCGTGAAGACTGTGCCTCTGTTGGAGTAAAGTTCTGTTCAGCATCTTATACCTGTGTCGTCTGAAGTTTTTGCTGTGCAATTTCCTCTGCGGGGCAGTAACCATCCTAAACCCACTCCCACCTGATACATTTGTCCATACTAAAGTCCATTACTCCATTGAAGTCGCCAATTAGTAGCAGTGGATAATCTGCAAGGGCTTTTTATCAATAGACTCCTGTACCACACCCAAGACAGAAAGATTAAAGGGTGGCGGTAAATAAATTGAGACAATGATACATTGAAGATTTTGTATTGTACAGTCCAGGAGCACAAACTTTCCTTCTTTTTCTTCCCAATATGTATGGCAGGTTAATTTGCAGTTAGGGTATGTTCACACGCAAACTCAAAAACGTCTGAAAATACGGAGCTGTTTTCAAGGGAAAACAGCTCCTGATTTTCAAACGTTTTTTAAGCCACTTGCGATTTTCGCTGCGTTTTTCGCTGCGTCTTTTACGGCCGTATTTGGAGCTGTTTTCAATAGAGTCTATGTAAATGGCTCCAAAAACGTCCCAAGAAGTGACCTGCACTTCTTTTTCGCTGCCGTTTTTAACAAAAAACGGCCCGTCGGAACAGAACGCCATTTTTCCTATTGAAATAAATGGGCAGATGTTTGAAGAAGAGGACTTACTCCTAAAGCGAAGCAAGGATGAGTTAGTCCAACAAACAAAAGAAGCTGGTGTGCCACCCATGCCGCATTGCGCATTGCGCCATTATTTGTGTAATGTTTGAAAGAGATTGTGCCTCTTTTTTGTAGAGTAGTGTTTACATCCCCTTGTGGATGTTTATACACCACTGGTCAGTAAAGAATTTGTTGTTTGCATTACTTGGGTCTACTGTATTTTATTGCTTGCGACTAACCCTGCGGTCTTTGTCGGTACTTGGCCTTACATAGGGATACATTCTATAGACAAGGTGAATGCTAACACTCAATTGCTATTTAGGCTAGGACTTCACAGAGACTGATTGATTTTAATTGATCTTATTTTTAAATTCTTTTACTTATTTAAGGGTTGCATGCAACTCAATGTATAGCTTTGTACTGCGGCTGCTGATTTGTAGCTAAAATCAATTAGTTGCATGCCAATGCGTTTCCATGATGGCCTTATTTTCAAATTTCCAGGAAAAATAACAGAAGACCATCACAACACAGAGTTCTGAGTAAAGATGCTCCATATCAGGAGAGCTGACAGGTCCGCCTTAACCCCTTACCGACATTTGCCGTAAATGTACGTCATGGAAAGCATTGACTTCCCGCATCTTGCCGTACATATACGCCGAATGTTTGGGACCGGCTCAGAAGCTGAGCCGGTGCCATCATCACCGGATCTCAGCTGTATCTTACAGCTGACATCCGGCTGTAACGGCGGGGACCGAAATTAGCTTCGATCCCCGCCATTAACCCCTTAAGTGCAGCGCTCAAACGCGATCGCTGCACTTAAGATGTTTGCAGCTCATCGGAATCCCAGTAATGAAATTGCCGGGGTTCCGGTGGCTGCAATGGCAACCGGAGACCTAATACTGGCCTCCCGGTCTGCCTAGCACCGAAGCCGGTCAAGATCCGCACGGCGGCGGAGCCTGATCGGCTTCCGTAGCTGCCGGCAAGATGGCGCCGGGTCAGGAGCTGATCCGGCGTCATCAGCGGTGGAAGTCAGCTGTACTGTACAGCTGACATCCACCTGTAACGGCAGGAACCGGAGCTAGCTCCGATCCCTGCCATTAACCCCTTCAATGCAGCAATCGAAAGCGATTGCTTCATCGTAGCGGTTACTAGCAGATCGCCAGCCCTGACAGGCATTAAGGACTTGCGACTGCTGTTATGGCAACAGGAGACACAATGGTCTCCTGCTCTGCCATTACAGAAGCCGATTTAGGCCCCACCGGGAGGTGAAGCCTAATCGGCTTGCTGTCAGTGAATGACTGACAGATCTAATACATTGCACTACATAGGTAGTGCAATGTATTAGAAAAAAAAAAATCTGACCGTTGGACCTTCAAGTCCCCTAGTGGGACTTGAGAAAAAGTGTAAAAAAAGTATAAAAAAGTGTAAAAAAAAGTGCAAATAATAAAAGTTTGAAAACAATAAAAGTTTCAAGTAATCAAATAAAACACAATCCCCCTTTTACTCTTATCAAGTCCTTTATTATTGAAAAATAATAATAAACCATATGTATTTGGTATCGCCGCGACCTGAACGACCTGAGGTATCAAAATATTATATTATTTATTGCACGCGGTGAACAGCGTAAAAAAACCCGTAAAAAACGTTACCAGAGTTTCTGTTTTTTAGTCACTTTGCCCTACATATGTTAGAATAAATAATGATCAAAAAGTCGCACGTATCCAAAAATGGTACCTATAAAAACTATAGCTCGTCCCGCAAAAAACAAGCCCTCATACACCTCCGTCGACAAAAAAATTAAAAAGTTATGGTTCTCACAACTTGGCGACAGAAAAAATACATTCTTTTTACAAAAGTAATTTTATTGTGCAAAAAGTTGTAAAACATAAAAAAGTCCTATAAAATAGGTATCGCCGGAATCGTACTGACCCGCAGAATAAAGTTAACATGTAATTTATAACGCATGGTGAACGCTGTATAAAAAAACCGAAAAAAGCTGTGCCAGAATTGCGTTTTTTTGTTTACCTGGCATCCCAAAAAATAGGATAAAAGGTGATCAAAAAGTTGCATGTACCCCAAAATGGTACCAATAATAACTACAGCTCGTCCCGCAACAAACCAGCCCTCATACCGCTACGTCTATGAAAAATAAAATTAGTTATGGCTCCAATAAGTCAGGAAATAAAAAAATATGCAGTTTTGCCCGAGGGGAACATTTCTTCTGTTTGAAGAGGCGATTTATCAAGGACCTAAAATTAGGGAACCGGGAAAGGGAGGGCCCAAACATATCCGCTGGAAGCGACGGTGCCCGTATTATACCAGGACAACACTTCCTAGCAAAATTCCCCAAACTACAAAGGCGCGGAGTGTGGATCAAAAGGGGGATAATAAAGGACGCCATATATCAGTGCGACACCGGCCTGTGCAGAAATGATTGTGTCACAGCGTAACACACATTTTTGGATCATTTTATTGTTTTTTTTAACCCCATTATTATACCACCTGACTATGCCACTTATATACTCCGCCCGGCTTACATATGCCCTACATTATAAACGGAAACACCAGTAAGACTCCAAACAAAACTACTACCAAGCAAAATCCACGCTCCAAAAGCCAAATGGCGTTACCTCCCATCTGAACCCTACAGCGTCCCCAAACAGCAGTTTCCTTCCACATATATGGCACCGTCATACCCGGGAGAACCCTTTTAGCAATTTTTGGGGGGTGTGTCTCCAGTGGCATAAGCTGGGCACGACATATTTGCCACTGAATGGCATATCTAGGGAAAAATATAAATTTTTTATTTGCACCATCAACAGCGCATTCATTTATGGAAAAGACCTGTGGGGTGAAAATGCTCACTACACCCCTTAATAAATGCCTTGAAGGGTGCAGTTTCCATAATGGGGTCACTTCCCAGGGGTTTATTTTTATTATTTCACATCTGAGCCTCTGCAGTTGTGAACCAATACTTTGTAAATCGCCAAATTTGGCCTCAATTTTACATGGTACGCTTTCACTCCTGAGCCTGGTCGACTGTCCAGGCAAGAGATTAGGGCCACATGTAGGGTGTTTCTAAAACCAGGAAACCCAGCATAATAATTAGAGAGCTGTCTTGTTATGGTGGCACAAGCCGGGCACCACATATTGTCCACATATCTGTGGAAAAAATCCAATTTTCACTCTGCAACATCGAGTTCACACTAATTTCTACAAAACACCTGCAGGGTTAACATGCTCACTACACCCCTAGGTAAATGCATTGAGGGGTGTAGTTTCCAAAATTGGGTCACTTCTGGGGGATTTCTAATGTTTTGGGCCCACAGGCGCCCAGAAACCAATCCAGCAACATCTGCACTCCAAATGGCGGTCCTTCACTTCTGAGCCCTGCCGTGTGCCCAAACAGCAGTTTATGACCACATATGGGGTATTGCCGTACTCGGGAGAAATTGCTTTACAAATGTTGGGTTCTTTTTTTTCCTTTATTTGTTGCGAAAATGAAAAAATGTGCGCTAAAGCTACGTCTTATTGAAGAAAAAGGATTGTTTTTATTTTCACTGCCCAATTCTAATAAATTCTATGAAACATCTGTGGGGTCAAAATGCTCACTTCGCCCCTAGATGAATTCCTCAAGAGGTGTAGTTTCCTAAATGGTGTCACTTTTTGGCCGTTTTCATTGTTTTTTCCCCTCAGGGGCTTTGCAAATGTGACATGGCCACCGCAAACCATTCCTGCTCAATGTGATCTCCAAAAGCCAAATAGCGCTCTTTCCATTCTAAGCCAAGCCGTGTCTCCAAACAGCCGTTTATTACCACATGTGGGGCATTGTTTTACTCGGGAGAAATTGCTTTACAAATTTTGTGGTGCTTTTTCTCCTTCAGTCCTTGTGGAAATGAGTAAAAATAAGCTAAACCTACATTTTCTTTGAAAAAATGTTGATTTTTATTTTCAGGGCCTACTTCCAATAATTTCTGCAAAAAAACTGTGGGGTCAAATCGCTCACTATACGCCTAGATAATTTCCTCAATGGGTGTAGTCTCCAAAATGGGGTCAGTTGTGGGGGATTTCCACTGTTTTGTCTCCTCAGGGACTTCGTAAATGTGACATGGCCTCCGCAAACCATTCCTGCTAAATGTGAACTCCAAAAGCCAAATGGCACTCCATCCCTTCGAAGCCCTGCCGTGTGTCCAAACAGCCGTTTATTACCACATGTGGGGTATTGTTTTACTCAGAAGAGATTGGTTTACAAATTTTACAGTGCTTTTTCTCCTTCAGTCCTTGTGGAAATGTGAAAAAATTAGCTAAACCTACATTTTCTTTGAAAAAATTTAGATTGTCATTTTCAGGGCCTACTTCCAATAATTTATGCAAAAAACCTGTTGGGTCAAAACGCTCACTATACCCCTAGATAATTTCCTCAATGGGTGTAGTTTCCAAAATGGGGTCACTTGTGGGGGTTTCCACTGTTTTGTCCCCTCAGGGGCTTTGTAAATGCGACATGGCCTCCGCAAACCATTCCTGCTAAACTTGAGCTCCAAAAGCCAAATAGCGCTCTTTCCCTTCTCAGCCCTGCCGTGTCTCCAAACAACCGTTTATTACCACATGTGGGGTATTGTTTTACTCGGGAGAAATTTCTTTACAAATTTTACAGTGCTTTTTCTCCTTCAGTCCTTGTGGAAATGAGAAAAAATTAGCTAAACCTACATTTTCTTTGAAAAAATTTAGATTGTCATTTTCAGGGCCTATTTCCAATAATTTATGCAAAAAATCTGTTGGGTCAAAATGCTCACTATACCCCTAGATAATTTCCTCAATGGGTGTAGTTTCCAAAATGGGGTCACTTGTGGGGGGTTTCCACTGTTTTGTCCCCTCAGGGGCTTTGTAAATGTGACATGGCCTCCGCAAACCATTCCTGCTAAACTTGAGCTCCAAAAGCCAAATAGCGCTCTTTGACTTCTCAGCCCTGCCGTGTCTCCAAACAACCGTTTATTTCCACATGTGGGGTATTGTTTTACCCGGGAGAAATTGCTTTACAAATTTTACGGTGCTTTTTCTCCTTTAGTCCTTGTGGAAATGAGAAAAAAAATCGCTAAACCTACATTTTCTTTGAAAAAATGTCGATTTTAATTTTCATGTCCTAATTCCAATAATTTCTGTAAAAAACCTGTGCGGTCAAAATGCTCACTGTACCCCTAGATAATTTCCTTGTGGTGTGTAGTTTCCTAGATGGGGTCACTTTTGGGGGATTTTGACTGTTTTGGCACCACAAGAGCCCTTCAAACCTGACATGGTGCCTAAAATTTATTCTAACAAAAATAAGGCCCCAAAATCCACTAGGTGTTCCTTTGCTTCTGAGGCCGATGCTTCAGTCCAGTAGCACGCTACGGCCACATGTGGGATATTTTCTAAAACTGCAGAAACTGAGCAACAAATATTGAGTTGCATTTCTCTGGTAAAACCTTCTGTGTTATAAAAAAAATTGTACTAAAAATTTATTTCTGCAAAAAAAAATGAAATTTGTAAATTTCACCTCTACTTTGCTTTAATTCCTGTGACATGTGTAAAGGGTTAAGACATTTTCTAAATGCTGTTTTGAATACTTTGAGGGGTGAAGTTTTTAAAATGGGGTGACTTTTTGGGGGTTTATAATATATAAGGCCCTCAAAGCCACTTCACAACTGAACTGGCCCCTGTAAAAATGGCCTTTTGAAATTTTCTTGAAAATGTGAGAAATTGCTGCTAAAGTTCTAAGCCTTGTGATGTCATAGAAAAATAAAAGGATGTTCAAAAAACAATGCCAATCTAAAGTAGACATATGGGGGATGTTAATTAGCAACAATTTTGTGTGTTATAAATGCAAGATTACAAGCAGATACATTTAAATTGAGAAAAATGCTAATTTTTGCAATTTTTCGCTAAATTTTGGTGTTTTTCACAATTAAATACTGAACATATCGAGCAAATTTTGCCAGTAACTTAAAGTCCAATGTGTCATGAGAAAACTATCTCAGAATCGCTTGGATAGGTGAATGCATTCCGGAGTTATTACCACATAAATTGACACGTCAGATTTGAAAAATGAGGCTCGGTCAGGAAGGTCAAAAGTGGCTAAAGAGGGAAGGGGTTAAAATGGGTAAATCACAGGTGATGTCTTTTCTGATTGTAGACTTTCTCTTTCCATTTTATCTCCACCCAGCCTGGACCGCTATGATGACTTCTCCTGACATAACATTACAGAGTTTGCTGCTGAGATATCTTTAGTTCTTCACTTCTGCAGCCATCTTCAGCTTCTAGAGCAACGTAAAGAATTCAGACCACAAAATAGACCCCTTAATTCATGCAGACCCCAGACCAGACCACCAAATAAATTTAGACACCATCCTAAACCCCTATATAAATTCAGACCCTAGACCAGACCCCAGAACAGACCCAATTAACTGCAGACCCCAGGCAAGACTCCAAAATGTAAACCCCAAAACAGAGTAAATAAAATGAATGCAGACCCTAGACCAGACATCTAAATAATGTCAGACCTCAGACCAGACCCCTCAATTAATTGCAGACCACAGACCAGACCGCTAAATTCAGACCCCAAACCAGAGTAAAGAAAATGGATTTAGATACCTGACCAAGACCTCTAAATAAATTCAAATCCCAGAACAGACCCTTAAATTCATGCAGATCCCAGATAAATGAGTTGGTCGATTGCAAGCAGCTTGTAATGAGGGCGAGCCGTAAAACCTCCATTTCCAGCTTATAAACTGATTATGTTATTAAATTGGTTGCCTGTTTCTTTATATTAACTCTTTAGGTGCTCACTGTTAATGTATATTTGTGTATCTGTTGTGTTTCACTGTATAGAAGGTTTTGTCTTACAGGTTGGCAGGAGGACAGGCCGCAGTTCCCAGTGGCACTGTCTTATGTGCGGTGCTGTCACTGTACATAGGAATGAGTGGCTGCTGGACAGTGACAGGGGAGGTACAGGGGGTTTGGAAAGAAAGAGCCTGGTGCTGGCTGGGATCAGAGTGTAATGGCAGTGATGCGTCAGGTGAGACGGTGAGAGTCAATAACAAAGCAGAAAATAAGCTAACAAAATGACCTCTTATGGTCTGTAGGCTGATAGAGAAGGCCTATCCTACGTAGGGGTAGGCCTATAAGTGTAGGCTGTCACTGAAACATGCGTGGCTGAAGAGTACCGTCAGCCTAGAGTGGTTCGCTCTGAGGAGTCTACTGGGGCTGTGAGAATAGTCAGCCTGGCATGGGAACCAGTGGTCAGTAGAGCAGTACTGTGCTCAAACCCAGGGGAGGCTGTAACTAGGTCCTGATTAGGATAAAGAACGTTCCATGTATTAGAGGGCCGCTTAGATAGCTGCAGTGATGAATGGTTGCCCTGCAGGCCTGAGATGTGGCCTAGTAGTACACTCCTGAATTGTACTGGACTGGGTGCAGTAGTCACTACGACGAGTGGTGTGGTAGGAGCCCTTCAGCGTCAGGACCCTAGTAAGAGTGCATAGGAGCAGATATTTAATATAGTAAAAAGTATTAAAACTTATAAAACCCACTGTGTCAGTTGTATCGGGGCAGCCCCCTTCATCAGGAATACTATGTTTCACAGCATTGAAACAATTTAAATGTCTCTATATTATATAAACAAACCTTTCTACGTTTACTCACGCAATACCGGAAGTGACGTTCCGAACTCTAAGGCCCTGTTCACACAGAGTTTTTTTGCAGGCAGAAAAATTTTGAGGCAGACTTTGACCTGCCTGCGATTTGCGCAGCATTTACCATTGCGTTTTTCGCCCGTGGCCACTGCGCGACGCATGCAAAAAACACAGTGAAAAACACTTTCTCTGCCTCTCATTGATATACTTCCTATAATGGACAAATCTCTCTATGGCAGATGTTTCAGAAGAGGTTCTTTCTCGCTCTTTTACCCTTTCTATTCCTCTAATACTTCATCCCAATTACATTATTTAATACAGGGAATTTCTTATATTTCTTTTTCCTTGAAGCCAGTTTTTTTACAGATTTTCCTTTTAAGTTAGCCATCTGCAAACCACCAACAACTATTTACCTCCAACCGTAAACCAGCTCGGAGGCACCGCTCACCTCTGCAGATGGCTCCAACCACCAGAAGACCACTTCAAAGGGATAACACCCTATGAAGTCTTCAAATTATATACCTTTTTGGGGGACGCATACCCCCGATGCGACCCCCCACCATTTTGTACTGACCAACCTCCAGGACTCCCCCCGCCACAGCGAAACAGGCCTTGACCACCTTAAGCCTGTGAGTCCTTCCAAACCACCACCGCCCTCTCAATTCCTTCTGCTAAGGACAGGCTCCACAAATGAATTCCAACCTCGGTCAAATGTACTCCATCACTCCGCCAATATCTTCCAACTCCTGACTCCAAATCCCTGTGTCGAACACAAATGCCCAGACACATCGCCGACCCCGGGAGGGCAAACAACACTATCCACTTACCCCGTCCTACTTGATCAGTCTTGGACCGCCAAAAAAACAACTCGAGTCTATCCCCATATAGACCCACATCCGCTTGTCGCAATCCCCCAGCCCTCACCGCACTAGGAGAAACCAACTCACCAATTCTGAGTGCTCCAAAAAACGCTAGAGAAAAAGCCAAACGAAACAACTCTACCTCATAAGGCGAATTACAAACAGCCCCCAGCAATGCGCCCAACGAACCAAAAAGGGTAAAAGACATGGGTCGCCTCTGATCTGCTTCAGCCCTGCCGTGACACAAACCCTTCACAGCTTGCCTTACCAAAAAATTCTAGGACACATCCTGAAAACCCCGTAATTTAAATCCAAACGCCAACCCAGCAATGAAACTATTTACCTTAGCCAGAGAAAACTCTGCCTCCCAAGCATCCCCCAACCAGTATAACAATGCCACCAACCTGTCTTGATCCGTGCTGACGTTACCCAACACTCTTACCCACTCCTCCCACTGCTGCCAACAAGCCGAATAAGTACTCCAAGTCGCACTAGCCAACGACCATTCGATCAACCGTTCCACGGGACCGAAACCAGATCCCATAGATGTTCCGGGCAAGCCAAAACGAACAGCTCCGCTCCCGGTGCCAATTAACTAAATTGATCCCACTGCGAGCGAGAAAGAGCATCAGCGATACAATTGTAAACCCCCGGTACATGCACCGCAACCACCCACGTGTTTAAGGACAAGCACACCAAGACTAAGTGACGCAACAACTGAACCACAGGTGGAGAAGATGCCGATACGTTATTAATCACTAACACCACTCCCATGTTATCGCAGTGGAAATGAACCTTTTTATCCCTGAGAATGTGCCCCAAAATGGTCACCACAACCATGATGGGGAACAGCTCGAGCAGGGCCAGATTCCGTGTAAGACCACTGAGCACCCAGCTGTGTGGCCAGTCCCCCGCACACCATTGACCTCCTGCATACGAACCAAAACCACCGGACACCGCCACGTCAGTAAACAGCTCCAACTCGCTCATATCCTGTACCGGCGACATCCACAACGATCTACCATTATATTGCCCGAGAAACGCGTCCCAGACCTGCAGACCCGCCCTGTGTTCCACCACAATCCTCACAAATGAGGGGATGCCCGGATACCCGCCGTCGCTGCCGCCAATCGCCTACTAAAATCTCTACCCATTGGCATAATCCGACAGGCAACGTTCAACTTCCCCAGCAGAGACTGGAGATCGCGCAAAGTGATCTTCTTCAATCGGCAGGCACGCCTCACCTCTTGACGCAATAACAGTAATTTATCCTCAGGAAGCCTGCACTCGAATTGCACTCGAATTGCATTGCAACCGAATCAATTTCGATCCCTAAAAAACAGATGGTAGGGACAGGGCCCTCAGTTTTACCAGGCGCCAGAGGAATTCCAAAATCCGTCGCAACCTTCTGCAAGGAATGCAATAAATAACCACAAATAGGAGAACCGCTAGGGCCGACGCACAAAAAAATCGTCAAGATAATGTATTAACGAATCCACACCAGCTACACCCTTCGTCACCCATTCCACAAAGCTACTAAATGCCTCGAAGTATGCGCAAGAAAGGGAGCACCCCATTGGAAGACACCTATCGACATAAAACCCCCCGTTCCAGAAGCAACCCAACAGCCGTTGGCTCTCCGGATGGTCCGGCAGCTAGCGAAAAGCCGCCTCAATGTCAGTTTTTGCCAACAACGCCCCAGGCCCTGCCTCACGCACTAACACCTCCGCTTTGTCAAATGACGTGTAAACAACCGAACATAAATCGTGATCTATCCCATCATTTACCGACGACCCCCTGGGAAAAGACAAATGCTGAATCAAATGGAATTTATGGGGCTCCTGCTTCGGCACAGTTCCCAAGGGGGATACCACTAGATTCTCTATCGGCGGCTCGACAAAAGGCCCGGCCATGCGACCCAACGAAACTTCCTTCAAAAGTTTTTTCGAAACGACCGCCGAGTGCAAATAAGCCGACTTAAGATTGCGCCGTGTAAGCGGAACCTCATACGGAGTAGGGGGAATAACAAAACCAAACAAAAACCCCTCATAAATTAACTTGGCTGAAACCCTATTCGGATATTCATTTAGATACGGGGCCATCCTTTCCACCCTCACCGGCGACAGCCCCTTGACCAACGGAGGAGGACTGAGTGCCTGACCGCTTCCCTTTTCGCATACATTTTGCAGCCCCATGCGAGGAGCCGTTGCACTCCGAACAGACATGCTTAAATTTACAAGTGGCCCCGAACTTACACTGGCCATCATTGAATTGCCAGCAGAACCCGAGTATTGACCCAGAGCCCTGTCCGGACTGACTAGACTGACCTCCTTGACCAATGCTTCCGGGAAAGGACTGCTTAACCGGGGCCGTCACCCGCAACGAAAGCGCAATATTCTTCTGATCCCACCGAATCGCCGGCCGGACCGCCTTCCGCTGGCGAAACTGCTCATCATACCGCAACCACACCTGACCCCCGTACGCCCGATGAGCCTCCCCGATGGCATCGAAATAACAAAACAACGCTGAGCAATTTTCAGGCGCCTTTTCCCCAATCACACTCGCCAAAATAGCAAAAGCTTGCGACCAATTCACGAACGTCTGCGGGATAAGCCTATACCGCCGACGCTCCTCTTCCTCCTTCTTACTCTCATCCCGCTTGCCCTTATCCAAGTTGAACTTCGCAAGCGGCAGAAGAGAAAAAATTTCCACGTACTCGTCCTTCCAAATCCATTCCCGAACCTCCTGTTTAAGGTGGGCCCCTAAAGGACCCTCAAAACAGACATAAACCTCGCCCCGAGCACGATCATCAAGCCAAATTCTATCCCCGTCCTTCTGCGCCTTGGTTTCAACAGACACTGCCACTGCTTCCTTGGATGCCCCAGAAACTTCCCCAACCAGGGACCGTGGCTGTACATCACGAGGACCTTCCCAGACCACAGCCGGGGACCCCGCCGGAACTGCAGGCGCTGCAGCCCTATCTAAGCGCCCGACTAACTTGCGCAAAATACCCACTAAATCCGATAAGCCATAGCGCCCGGCAACGCCACTACCGACAGCCGATACTTCTGCGCTCGCTGCCCCACCCCCAACACCCGACATGAAAATTGCTGGATACGGCAAAGTAGGAGTTACGCACCCACCAGGCTGCCCAGGCGCTGTGTTCCCGCCAGCCGGAAAATTCTGACCGCGCTGCAACTCGTCCAGCTCTCCATCTTCCAGATCCTCTCTCACTGACGACTGGCACTCGCACCAACATCTCCGACACGGGGACCCCGGCATGCTGACAGAGGGGCCGGCGACTTGCCGCCTGACCGCAAGGACCCAGACTTCCGACCGGACCTGTTGCCTCGTCGTCGTCGCTGTTCTTGGCATCCTCACCGAAGCCTGCCCCCTGGCCGGAACATCACCATGCGGGGCGGCCGTGGACTGCACCCTGGACACTGCATCTGAAGGCAGTGGCGTAACAGGGAGCCCGGCCTGTGACTCCCTGTGAACCGCTGAGCCCCGTCACGGCTGGGGATTCCTGCCAGGATGCAGGCCCTGGGAGGAGGCGGCCATCCCAGCAGCCGGCCTACAGTGTCCTTAGAAGGGCTCCCCCTGTACGTCGAGCCCGCTGGACCACATCCGGACTCAACCGTTCAGGGGGGCGGGACCACAGGGAGCGGCGGGGTGACCGAGCCTGAGCAACCGCCGCTCCCGACGATGCCCTCTGCTTTATTTCAGCAGGGGCAGCAATTAGCAACTCTCCCCCCCACCACCATGTCACCAGCGCCAGAGAGAGGGGCGGCGGAGGGGAGCGCATCCGGGCTAGCAGCCGACACAGAGCGCCCGGCTCGGCGCGCAGACGGGCCCGTCTGAGGTATCCTGGCCAGCGCTGCCACCGTCTCCTCCAACCACCCCGGACCGTGGAACTCCGCTGCCGCGCACAGCTGATCAAGCATGCTGACTGGAGACGCCATACTCGCAGGTAAGCAGGTCAGTGGGAGCTAACATTTTTACCTGTTATTCCTCCCGCTGCTTCCGGCTCAATGCTGAAAACAGCGGGAGGAACAGATACCGAACCCCAACTCCTCCCCTCTCCATCTCCTCCCTCTCCCTGCCTCCACTAACCCTTTACCCCCTGATTGGCTAACAACCTTCCCTCCTATGGCAGTCATGGAGGCTTTCCCTTAAGCCCTCCGTGCTGCCGTCCAGGCTCGTCTTTACTTTGTGACTTTTGCCTGATCAAACCGAGTTGTGATTCATTGTTTGCTCCATATAAATAACTATATATTTGATGTTGTGTATTTTCTGACCACCACTGCAATTCTTTGTTTTAGAGGATTTTAACAGTTTTTATGAGATTATATTATTTTGTCTGTATTTATTGCACTAATAAAGATATTTTGTTATTGACCATGTGTCGTTTTGCTATATGGTTTTGTGGTATACATTTGTAGCTATTTGACAGGTATAATATGCTGCAATATATAAGTATTGTAGGATATTATAACAGCGATTGGACAGTTGGACCTTCAAGTCCCTAGTGAGACGAAAAAAAAATGTTAAAAAAAAGTTTAAAAAAATGTTATACAAAAATAAAAAAGTAAGAATTTAAAGTGATACATTTAAAACTCACCCTTTTTCCATTATCAAGAACTTAATTATTAGAAAAAATAATAAACTATGCAGAATTGGTATTGCCGCATCCGTAATGGCCTGAACTATAAAAATATTATGTAATTTATCCAATGCAGTGAACGCCATAAAAATAAATAATAAAAAAACAATACCAGAATTGCTATGTTTTTGGTCACCTTAGAATAAAAAGTGATCAAAAAGTTGCATGTATCCAAAAATGGTACCAATAAAAAAACATATAGCTCGTCTTGCAAAAAACAAGCCCTCATACAGCTCTGTCGACCAAAACATTTTTTTAAAGTTGTGGTTCTCAGATTGTGGCAACAGAAAAAATACATTATTTTTACAAAATAAATGTTATTGTGCAAATAGTTGTAAAACATAAAAAAGCAATATAAATTTGGTATCGCCAGAATCGTACTGACCCACAGAATAAAGTAAATATGTCAATTATAGTACACGGTGAATGCTGTAAAAAAAAGGATAAAAACAATAGCAGAATTGCTGTTTTTTGGTCACCACGCTACTCAAAAAATAGAATAAAAAGTGATCAAGAAGTTGCATGTATCCAAAAATGGTGCCGATAAAAACTACAGACTGTCCCGCAAAAAACAAGCCCTCACACCGCTCTGTCACAAAAAAAAAGTTATGGCTCTCAGAATATGGCGACACAAAATGTGCAGAGTGCGATCCAAAAGGGGAATAAGATCGGGCACCATTTATCAGTGCGACACAGGCCACAGAACTGCGGATTATTATTTATTTACCGCATTATTATATCCTCTTATTATGTACTGATGTACTCCGCACAGTTTACATATGCCCCCAGATTATAAACTGAAATACCAGCAAAACCCCAAACAGAAAAATTACCAAGCAAAATCTGTGCTTCATAAGCCAAATGGTGCTCCCTCCATTCTGAACCCTTCAGTGTGCCCAAACAGCAGTTTACATCCACTTATATGGCATCGCCATACCCGGGAGAACCCGCTTAACAGTTTATGATGTATTTGTCTTCAGGGGCACAATCTGGGTATAACATATCGTGCACTTAAATGGCATATCAGCGGAAAATCCACTGCACATTTTTCTAGTAAAAATAGTAGTATTGGGTCATACGCACTGCACCCTTTAATAAATGCATTGAGGGGTATATTTAAAAAAATGGGGTCACTTCTTGGAAGTTTTTGCTTTACTATTTGACCTCAGAGTCCTGCAATTGGGGGCAAATGCTATGGAAAAAATCACTAAAATAGACCTCAAATGCGCATGGTGCTCTTTCACTCCTTTAATCTAACACCAATCCAGCAAAATCTGCGCTCCTACAGACAAATGACGCTCCTTCTTTTCAGAGCCCTGCCGTGTGCCCAAACAGCTGTTTAGGGCCACATATGGGATATTGCTGTACTCAGGAGAAATTGGGTAAAAAATTGTGTGGTGTTTTTTTCTCCAATTACCCCTTGTAAAAATAAAACATTTGTGACAACATATGGGGTATTATCGTATTTGAGAGAACTTGATTTACAAATGTTGGTGTTCTTTTTCTCTTTCATTCTTTGTGAAAATGAAAAAAAATCGGAGCTGAAACGACTTTTTGTGTGAAAAATGTTTCGATTTTAATTTCTATGACCTAATTTCAATAAATTCAGCAAAACACCTGTGGTGTTAAAATGCTTACTATGCTCTTAGATTAATTCCTTGGGAGTGTAGTCCCGAAATGGCGTCTTTTTGGGGATGTTTCCTATGTTTTGGCACCACAAGACCTCTTCAAACATGACATGGTGCCTAAAATATATTCTAATAAAAAGGAGGCCCCAAAATCTAGTAGGTGCTCCTTTGCTTCTGAGGCCTGTGCTTCAGTCCACCAGGGCCACATGTGGGACATTTTTAAAAGCTGCAGAATCTGAACAATAAATATTGAGCTTAGTTTCTCTGCTAAAACCTTCTGTGTTACAGAAATAAAATGGATTATAATGGAATTTCTTAAAAAAATAATAATATATGTATATTTGTAAATTTCACCTCCAAAATGTTAACTAGTAACTATTTTGTGTTGTATTACTATCTGTCTTACAAGCAGATACACTCAAATTTAGAAAAATCGAAAATTTTCAAAAATGTCTCTAAATGTAGGTGTTTTTCACAAATAAACACTAAAGGTATTGACCAAATTTTACTATTAACATAAAGTACAATGTGTCACGAGAAAAAATTCTCAGAATCGCTTGGATAAAAGAATAGCATTCCAAAGTTATTACCAGGTAAAGTGACACAGGTCAGATTTGAAAAATGGTGTCTGAGCCTTAAGGCCCAAACTAGGCTGCATCATTAATGGGTTAAAGTGGTTTTACATCTCATAAAGTGGGGGGAATACAATTAGGATATGCCATCACTTTCTGATCGTGGAGTTCTGACTGCCATGACTACTTGATGTTTAGTAAAGCCAATCCCTGTCTTTACAGTTTACCAAATGGGCCATCAATTGTCTTAGAAGTGACCCAGATGAAGAGACTATGAAGGAATTCTTCAGTTCTCTTGACTATAAATGCAGCAGAGATTGTGGTATCCATAAAAATATAATGCAGCCATTTTTAATGAATACATATGGTTGTTGGCCTTCTACCCGCTCTGGTAGGCCTATGATATGTATAATTTACACTGCATTCGTTCACATCAGGTATGACCGTCTTGTCTCAAGATGCCTAGATCGATTCTTACCACCTCTATTACCTTTCCAGGACATGGTACATGAGGTATTGGCTGCCCACAGCTTTTCTGACGCCTATTACAAGCTGGTAGGGGAATTGTGAAGCAGTATGTATTCAGGATTGTAAAGAGTAAGAGGGCTGAGCACAGGAGATGCAGCATGTAGCGTGTTCTTACTGGTGCAGAGTCACATCCTCTAATGGGGGTCTTTAGGGTTTATTAAAATTCAAAACTAAAATTATATATTTTAAGATAATATAAATGATTTCCCCCATGTCACACAGACAGAAATGATCATTTATCACCTATAAAGAATTCATCAGAGAACGTTCCCATTAAAAACTTCAATTTTATTATTTTCAATAAAAAAATACTCTATACAGTAAAGCAATTGATGAAAACACCCGGAAAAATTACAGATCACACTAAACTTTTCTAGAGGTACAAATCATACAATATCATCAAATTCATATTCCCAATGGTAAAGCCATACTGATATATGTAAATTATGGGTGTGGTCATAAAAGCAGCTCAAACCGGTTATAGCTATTGTGATGTCACAGAGCTTGGGTATAAACAATGATGTTGGTCACAGAGCTGTCACTATCAGTTGGATGTGACCGGTAAGTAATCTATCAATGCTACATCTGTACTTCACGCTAATTAATTTGTTTTATTAGGAACATTTAATTATTCCATCTCTAGAAGATATTGTGTGATAGTGGTAGTAATATGGTATTAGTATTAGTGTGCAATTAAATTGCTCAAGTGTCTTAGATTTGCAGGGTAAGTGGCCAAATTTGAGCTCCCTTATTAGCATTATGTTTACCACTTGTAAAAGAGAAATTTCAATATGCTCATATTAGAGGACTGTATATTAGGGGACTATAATTCCTTATATTATTTAGGTTCACCAGAAATAATTACAATTTAATTCAATTCTGAATTTTGATCAATTGATATAAAAATTATTAGTGGGGAATTGATACTGGTCTGGGGCTATTTATCATGGTTTGGGCTAGGCCCTTTATTTCCAGTGAATGGTAATGTAAAGACTATTTAGACCATTGCATGCTTCCGACTTTGTGAGACTAGTTTGGTAAAGACCCTTCCCTGTTTCTGTATGACGTTGCCCCTTTGCACAAAGCAAGGTCCATAAAGACATGGAGTGATACGTTTGGTGTGGAGGAACTTGACTCTCTGCACAGAGCCCTGACCCCAACATCAGAGCCTGAACTCACAAATGCTCTTTTAATTAAATGGGCAAAAATTCCAACAAACATGCTACAAAATCTTGTGGAAAGCCTTGTCAGAAGAAGTTATAGCCACAAAAGGGGGCCCAACTTCATATTAACATCCATGGCTTTGTAATGGGAAGTACCACAAGCTTATAATGGTGTAAAGGGTCAGCTGTCCACATCTTTTGGCCACATAGTGTATTTTGGGCTTATGTATTGTGATGTCACTACTATTAAAAATAATGATAAATCCATATTGAAATATGCAAATTATGGGTGAGGTCATAAAAGCAGCTCACCCCGGGTATAGCTATTGTGATGTCACAGAGCGTGGGTGTATACTATGGTGCTGGCCACAGAGCTGTCACTCATCAGTTGGATGTGACCGGTAAGTACTCTATCAGCACTACGTCTCTAGATGAGTCTCATCTATCAGTTTCTTTATGAATATTTTATTCTTAGGTACAATTCTGCTGTGTCTGCCATTTAAAGTTTAGTTTATATTTGGAACAGTTATACTAATATACTAAGAAGTTGCTAAATGGCAATATGGCGGCCTGTGACTTCTGCTCCAGAGACAGAATGCAGCTTGCAGACAAAAATTGCCATCTGTATTCTGCTGGTAAATTGATAAAGCAACCTCAAAGAAAGGGAATGCGAATGTCCTGCAGCCCTGAGAACTTATTATTGGAACCCTTCAGTTTATAACAGGAGTAATTCACGTAATAAATGTTTAGTAGGGAATTACTAATTATGCATTTGGGGTTTTCTATTTGTGTAAAATACACAATTATTATTATTATTATGGGTTGTCTCGGGTTTAGCCTCCGGCCAGATTCTAGGAAAACCAGATTCTTGTGGTCGGTAAGGACCGTTACCTGGTGCCTAGCCCCCTCCAGGAAGTGGCGCCACTCTTCAAATGCCCATTTAATGGCTGAGTTTGCGGTTGCCAATATCATAGTTACTCTCAGTGGGCGAAAACTTCCTGGAGAAGTAGGCACAGGGACGGAGATGGGTGAGGGACCTGGTACCCTGGGACAAGACAGCCCCCACTCCCACCTCGGATGCGTCAACCTCCACGATAAACGGCTCCATTTGGTTGGGCTGGACCAGCACCGGGGCCGAGATAAAGCACTTCTTAAGGACCTCAAAAGCCTGGACAGCCTCAGGAGGCCAGTGGAGGTGATCAGCACCTTTGCGAGTGAGGTCCGTAAAAGGCTTAGCGATGACCGAGAAGTCAGCAATAAATCTCCTGTAATAATTAGCGAACCCCAAGAAACACTGTAACGCCTTCAGGGAGGCAGGTTGGACCCATTCCGCCACAGCCTGGACCTTGGCGGGGTCCATGCGGAATTCATGAAGAGTGAGGATTTGACCCAAAAATGGTATCTCTTGCACCCCAAACACACATTTTTCGGTCTTAGCAAACAGTTTGATTTCCCAAAGGACCTGGAGCACCTTCCTGACATGCTCAATGTGGGAGGACAAGTCCTTGGAAAACACAAGTATGTCATCAAGGTACACTACAAGAAATACCCCCAGGTAATCTCTTAAAATCTCATTTATGAAATTCTGGAAGACCGCGGGGGCATTACACAACCCAAAGGGCATGACGAGGTATTCGAAATGACCTTCGGGCGTGTTAAACGCAGTCTTCCACTCATCCCCCTCTTTGATGCGGATAAGGTTATACGCCCCCCGTAGATCAAACTTAGAGAACCATTGGGCCCCCTGGACTTGATTAAAGAGATCAGGAATCAAAGGAAGGGGATACTGGTTCCTTACAGTGACCTTATTCAAGTTACGGTAGTCAATGCATGGCCTAAGACCACCATCCTTCTTCCCTACGAAGAAGAAGCCAGCACCTACCGGAGAAGTAGAGGGGGGAATGTAACCCTTGGCAAGGCATTCCTGGATATACTCTCTCATGGCTTCACGTTCGGGACAAGAAAGGTTAAATATCCTACACTTAGGGTGCTTAGCTTCTGGTACGAAATCGATAGCGCAATCGTATTCTCTATGAGGAGGTAACACTTCGGAGGCCTCCTTAGAGAAAACATCTGCGAAGTCCTGAACAAACTCAGGTAGCGTGTTCACCTCCTCAGGGGGAGAAATAGAATTAACAGAAAAACATGACATCAAGCATTCATTACCCCATTTGGTAAGCTCCCCAGTATTCCAGTCAAACGTGGGATTATGCAACTACAACCAGGGAAGGCCTAAAACCAAATCGGACGATAATCCCTGCATCAACAGTACAGAGCACTGCTCCAAATGCATGGAGCCAACAAGGAGTTCAAAAACAGGGGTATGCTGAGTAAAATAACCATTAGCAAGAGGAGTGGAGTCGATACCCACTACCGGGACAGGTTTAAGCAAATCAATCAAAGGCATAGCTAGAGACATAGCAAATTCCACAGACATGATATTAGCAGAAGACCCTGAATCCATGAAGTCACTGCCGGTAGCAGACCTACCACCAAAGGAGACCTGAAAGGGAAGCAAGATTTTATTACGTGTCATATTTACGGGAAATACCTGTGCGCCCAAGTGACCTCCCCGATGATCACTTAGGCGCGGAAGTTTTCCGGCTGCTTATTCTTACACCTAGGACAGGTGTTCACTTGATGTTTGTCATCCCCACAATAGAAGCAGAGACCATTCTTCCTGCGGAACTCTCTACATTGTCGGGGGGACACGGAGGCCCCGAGTTGCATAGGTACCTCCGAGTCTTCGGTGGAAGAGCGAAGCAGCGGGACCTCGGGAGGCATCATGGGGGAGTCAGAGGGGAAAACACAAAACCATTCAAGTTGTCGTTCCCTGAGACGTCGGTCAAGTCGTACCGCTAAAGCCATAACCTGGTCTAAGGAGTCAGAACAGGGATAGCTAACTAGCAGGTCTTTCAGGGCGTTCGACAGACCCAACCTAAACTGGCACCTTAAGGCAGGGTCATTCCACCGAGAAGCTACACACCACTTCCTTATGTCAGAGCAATACTCCTCCACAGGTCTCTTACCCTGACATAAGGTCACCAGCTGACTCTCGGCAAAGGCAGTCCTGTCAGTCTCGTCATAAATGAGTCCGAGAGCAGAAAAGAAACGGTCAACGGAGGAAAGTTCAGGGGCATCAGGAGCCAGGGAGAAGGCCCATTCTTGGGGCCCTTCCTGGAGCCGGGACATAATTATACCCACCCGCTGGCTCTCAGAACCTGAGGAGTGGGGCTTTAAGCGAAAGTAGAGCTTACAACTCTCCCGAAAGGAGAGAAAAGTCCTCCGGTCCCATGAGAACCGGTCAGGCAACTTGAGGTGGGGTTCAAGAGGTGAGGTGAGAGGTACTACCATGGCAGCATCAGGCTGCTTGACCCTCTGAGCCAGGGCCTGGACCTGTAGGGAGAGACCCTGCATTTGCTGAGCCAGGGTCTCAAGGGGGTCCATAATAGAGTGAGGGACCAGGGTAGCCTAGGTATATGGGCTTGTGATTATGTAATAACAGGAGGGTAGGGAAACAGACAGTGAGCCCTAATCTACCCGCCACTCGGTCCCTGCCTACTTGCAACGACCCGCCCTAGGAGACGGGGTACAACTGGGCGACGGTCCCTACGCTCAGTAGGTGCACGACAGACAAACAGAAAAGGGGACACAAGCAAGGGAAATGGGACAGTTGCCCATAGCAACACCGTGAGCAACAAGAGAGGTGAATGAGCTGAGTCAAAGCAGGAATGTACGAGGTACCAAACGCAGAGCAGGAGAGTAGTCAGAAAGCCGGGGTCAGTATGAAGAAAGGTCAAATAGCTAGGAGCTGCAGCAAGGCCAGGAAACCACACGAGAAGAATCACAAGCAAAGGAGGAACAGGAAAGGCAGGTATAAATAGACAGAGGGAGGGAGCTAGCTCCGTCTGGCCAGGCTGCGATAGGCTCTCCCACTCCTAAGCCTGCCATCCTGAGTGGTGGAAGATGGAGTCAGTCTCAGAGACATAGAACCAGGTGCAGACTGATTACCCATGGGCGTATACACAGAAGTTGTGCCTGGCAGATCCTTTACAGTACCCCCCCTTTTATGAGGGGCCACCGGACCCTTTCTAAGTGGACCTGGTTTATTGGGGAAACGAAGGTGGAACTTCCTGACCAATACCCCAGCGTGAACATCCCGGGCGGGCACCCAAGTCCTCTCCTCAGGCCCGTATCCTCTCCAATGGACCAGGTACTGGAGGGAGCCCTGGACCATCCTGCTGTCCACAATCTTGGCCACCTCGAATTCCACCCCCTCAGGGGTGAGAACGGGAACAGGAGGTTTCCTCGAGGGAGTCCAGGACGGGGAGCAGCGTTTAAGGAGGGAGGCATGAAACACGTCGTGTATACGAAAAGATGGGGGCAACTCCAGTCGGAAGGAGACAGGATTGAGGACTTCAATGACCTTATACGGCCCTATAAACCGGGGAGCAAACTTCTTGGACGGGACCTTAAGGCACAAGTTCTTAGACGATAACCATACCAGATCCCCGACCGTAAACAAGGGGTTAGCAGAACGTCTTCTATCAGCCTGAGTTTTTTGTATACTCTGCAACGCCTATAGGTTCTTCTGAACCTGGGCCCAGACTGTGCACAGTTCCTGATGAACGACCTCTACCTCGGGATTGTTGGAACTACCAGGTGAAACGGAGGAGAACCGTGGATTAAACCCAAAATTACAGAAAAAGGGGGAGACCCCTGACGAGTTACTGACCCGGTTATTAAGGGAAAATTCGGCGAGGGGAATGAATGAGACCCAATCATATTGACAGTCAGAGATAAAACACCTTAAATATTGTTCTAGAGACTGATTAGTCCTCTCAGTTTGGCCATTAGTTTCAGGATGGAAGGCAGAGGAGAAGGACAGATCAATCTCCAACTTTTTACAGAAGGCTCTCCAAAACAATGAAACAAATTGTACCCCTCTGTCCGAAACAATATTCACAGGGACTCCATGGAGACGCACGATGTGTTTGACAAACAAGCTAGCTAACGTCTTAGCATTGGGTAGTTTCTTGAGGGGCACAAAGTGGCACATCTTACTTAAGCGGTCTACTACCACCCACACCACCGACTTGCCTTGAGATGGGGGCAAATCGGTGATAAAATCCATGGAGATATGGGTCCAAGGTCTCTGGGGAATGGGCAAAGAACGTAGTAAGCCCGCTGGTCGGGACCTAGGAGTCTTGGACCTGGCACAAACCTCACAAGCGGCGACGTAGGCCTTAACGTCTTTAGGCAACCCAGGCCACCAATAGTTTCTGCCAATGAGGTGTTTGGTACCCAGGATGCCTGGATGACCAGATATTGCGGAGTCATGATTTTCCCTAAGTACCCTTAGCCGGAATTGCAGGGGAACAAACAGCTTGTTCTCAGGAAGGTTCCCGGGAGGTGAACCTTGATCAGCCGCAATTTCAGAGACTAAATCAGAATCAATAGAAGAAACGACTATACCAGGAGGCAAAATACAAGCAGGATCTTCCTCCGAAGGAAAAGTTGTATCTGGTAAAAAATAGCGCCCATCGAGCTTGTCTCGGGTTTAGCCTCCGGCCAGATTCTAGGAAAACCAGATTCTTGTGGTCGGTAAGGACCGTTACCTGGTGCCTAGCCCCCTCCAGGAAGTGGCGCCACTCTTCAAATGCCCATTTAATGGCTGAGTTTGCGGTTGCCAATATCATAGTTACTCTCAGTGGGCGAAAACTTCCTGGAGAAGTAGGCACAGGGACGGAGATGGGTGAGGGACCTGGTACCCTGGGACAAGACAGCCCCCACTCCCACCTCGGATGCGTCAACCTCCACGATAAACGGCTCCATTTGGTTGGGCTGGACCAGCACCGGGGCCGAGATAAAGCACTTCTTAAGGACCTCAAAAGCCTGGACAGCCTCAGGAGGCCAGTGGAGGTGATCAGCACCTTTGCGAGTGAGGTCCGTAAAAGGCTTAGCGATGACCGAGAAGTCAGCAATAAATCTCCTGTAATAATTAGCGAACCCCAAGAAACACTGTAACGCCTTCAGGGAGGCAGGTTGGACCCATTCCGCCACAGCCTGGACCTTGGCGGGGTCCATGCGGAATTCATGAGGAGTGAGGATTTGACCCAAAAATGGTATCTCTTGCACCCCAAACACACATTTTTCGGTCTTAGCAAACAGTTTGATTTCCAGAAGGACCTGGAGCACCTTCCTGACATGCTCAATGTGGGAGGACAAGTCCTTGGAAAACACAAGTATGTCATCAAGGTACACTACAAGAAATACCCCCAGGTAATCTCTTAAAATCTCATTTATGAAATTCTGGAAGACCGCGGGGGCATTACACAACCCAAAGGGCATGACAAGGTATTCGAAATGACCTTCGGGCGTGTTAAACGCAGTCTTCCACTCATCCCCCTCTTTGATGCGGATAAGGTTATACGCCCCCGTAGATCAAACTTAGAGAACCATTGGGCCCCCTGGACTTGATTAAAGAGATCAGGAATCAAAGGAAGGGGATACTGGTTCCTTACAGTGACCTTATTCAAGTTACGGTAGTCAATGCATGGCCTAAGACCACCATCCTTCTTCCCTACGAAGAAGAAGCCAGCACCTACCGGAGAAGTAGAGGGGCGAATGTAACCCTTGGCAAGGCATTCCTGGATATACTCTCTCATGGCTTCACGTTCGGGACAAGAAAGGTTAAATATCCTACACTTAGGGTGCTTAGCTTCTGGTACGAAATCGATAGCGCAATCGTATTCTCTATGAGGAGGTAACACTTCGGAGGCCTCCTTAGAGAAAACATCTGCGAAGTCCTGAACAAACTCAGGTAGCGTGTTCACCTCCTCAGGGGGAGAAATAGAATTAACAGAAAAACATGACATCAAGCATTCATTACCCCATTTGGTAAGCTCCCCAGTATTCCAGTCAAACGTGGGATTATGCAACTACAACCAGGGAAGGCCTAAAACCAAATCGGACGATAATCCCTGCATCAACAGTACAGAGCACTGCTCCAAATGCATGGAGCCAACAAGGAGTTCAAAAACAGGGGTATGCTGAGTAAAATAACCATTAGCAAGAGGAGTGGAGTCGATACCCACTACCGGGACAGGTTTAAGCAAATCAATCAAAGGCATAGCTAGAGACATAGCAAATTCCACAGACATGATATTAGCAGAAGACCCTGAATCCATGAAGTCACTGCCGGTAGCAGACCTACCACCAAAGGAGACCTGAAAGGGAAGCAAGATTTTATTACGTGTCATATTTACGGGAAATACCTGTGCGCCCAAGTGACCTCCCCGATGATCACTTAGGCGCGGAAGTTTTCCGGCTGCTTATTCTTACACCTAGGACAGGTGTTCACTTGATGTTTGTCATCCCCACAATAGAAGCAGAGACCATTCTTCCTGCGGAACTCTCTACATTGTCGGGGGGACACGGAGGCCCCGAGTTGCATAGGTACCTCCGAGTCTTCGGTGGAAGAGCGAAGCAGCGGGACCTCGGGAGGCATCATGGGGGAGTCAGAGGGGAAAACACAAAACCATTCAAGTTGTCGTTCCCTGAGACGTCGGTCAAGTCGTACCGCTAAAGCCATAACCTGGTCTAAGGAGTCAGAACAGGGATAGCTAACTAGCAGGTCTTTCAGGGCGTTCGACAGACCCAACCTAAACTGGCACCTTAAGGCAGGGTCATTCCACCGAGAAGCTACACACCACTTCCTTATGTCAGAGCAATACTCCTCCACAGGTCTCTTACCCTGACATAAGGTCACCAGCTGACTCTCGGCAAAGGCAGTCCTGTCAGTCTCGTCATAAATGAGTCCGAGAGCAGAAAAGAAACGGTCAACGGAGGAAAGTTCAGGGGCATCAGGAGCCAGGGAGAAGGCCCATTCTTGGGGCCCTTCCTGGAGCCGGGACATAATTATACCCACCCGCTGGCTCTCAGAACCTGAGGAGTGGGGCTTTAAGCGAAAGTAGAGCTTACAACTCTCCCGAAAGGAGAGAAAAGTCCTCCGGTCCCATGAGAACCGGTCAGGCAACTTGAGGTGGGGTTCAAGAGGTGAGGTGAGGGGTACTACCATGGCAGCGTCAGGCTGGTTGACCCTCTGAGCCAGGGCCTGGACCTGTAGGGAGAGACCCTGCATTTGCTGAGCCAGGGTCTCAAGGGGGTCCATAATAGAGTGAGGGACCAGGGTAGCCTAGGTATATGGGCTTGTGATTATGTAATAACAGGAGGGTAGGGAAACAGACAGTGAGCCCTAATCTACCCGCCACTCGGTCCCTGCCTACTTGCAACGACCCGCCCTAGGCGACGGGGTACAACTGGGCGACGGTCCCTACGCTCAGTAGGTGCACGACAGACAAACAGAAAAGGGGACACAAGCAAGGGAAATGGGACAGTTGCCCATAGCAACACCGTGAGCAACAAGAGAGGTGAATGAGCCGAGTCAAAGCAGGAATGTACGAGGTACCAAACGCAGAGCAGGAGAGTAGTCAGAAAGCCGGGGTCAGTATGAAGAAAGGTCAAATAGCTAGGAGCTGCAGCAAGGCCAGGAAACCACACGAGAAGAATCACAAGCAAAGGAGGAACAGGAAAGGCAGGTATAAATAGACAGAGGGCGGGAGCTAGCTCCGTCTGGCCAGGCTGCGATAGGCTCTCCCACTCCTAAGCCTGCCATCCTGAATGGTGGAAGATGGAGTCAGTCTCAGAGACATAGAACCAGGTGCAGACTGATTACCCATGGGCGTATACACAGAAGTTGTGCCAGGCAGACCCTTTACACCAGTGGTAGGTGACAGGCCATTGTATCATATGTACACAATACAGAGAGTATGGAACATGCCGCCATATGTACTGGATTAGATCCTGTGTTGGACAAAAAGTGACAGGAGATGTAAAATATTGATATATTTGATAGTTGTTTAAATTTCAGTTCCATAAAATGTAATGTTGGGCTCTCTTTACAAGCGGAGACAATCACATTAAGCAGGGAAGCCGCTAGGGTGACACAATCCCCACAGATCTCAGATTGGACAAACGGGCAGGATGAGAGCTGCCAGTTGAGATTGCCAGTTAGGGCAGAAGTTACAAAGTGACTGATCAACCAAAAATACTTTGTATTGCTAGCCTGAATGGCGTATCGCTAGCTCAGCATTTCATATGAGAACAAAGACCCTCTGCAGCACAAGTTTAAGTTGAGACTGAACCATAGCAAACACATTGTCCCATTCTCACAAGTTAAATCAGAAACCGCCAAGTATAGAGCCTATTTATTAGTGAAACCGTCAAGCTTATGTACTAAATATTATAACCGTGAAGACTGTGCCTCTGTTGGAGTAAAGTTCTGTTCAGCATCTTATACCTGTGTCGTCTGAAGTTTTTGCTGTGCAATTTCCTCTGCGGGGCAGTAACCATCCTAAACCCACTCCCACCTGTTACATTTGTCCATAATAAAGTCCATTACTCCATTGAAGTCGCCAATTAGTAGCAGTGGATAATCTGCAAGGGCTTTTTATCAATAGACTCCTGTACCACACCCAAGACATAAGGATTAAAGGGTGGCGGTAAATAAATTGAGACAATGATACATTGAAGATTTTGTATTGTACAGTCCAGGAGCACAAACTTTCCTTCTTTTTCTTCCCAATATGTATGGCAGGTTAATTTGCAGTTAGGGTATGTTCACACGCAAACTCAAAAACGTCTGAAAATACGGAGCTGTTTTCAAGGGAAAACAGCTCCTGATTTTCAAACCTTTTTTAAGCCACTTGCGATTTTCGCTGCGTTTTTCGCTGCGTTTTTTACGGCCGTATTTGGAGCTGTTTTCAATAGAATCTATGTAAATGGCTCCAAAAACGTCCCAAGAAGTGACCTGCACTTCTTTTTCGCTGCCGTTTTTAACAAAAAACGGCCCGTCGGAACAGAACGCCGTTTTTCCTATTGAAATAAATGGGCAGATATTTGAAGAAGAGGACTTACTCCTAAAGCGAAGCAAGGATGAGTTAGTCCAACAAACAAAAGAAGCTGGTGTGCCACCCATGCCGCATTGCGCATTGCGCCATTATTTGTGTAATGTTTGAAAGAGATTGTGCCTCTTTTTTGTAGAGTAGTGTTTACATCCCCTTGTGGATGTTTATACACCACTGGTCAGTAAAGAATTTGTTGTTTGCATTACTTGGGTCTACTGTATTTTATTGCTTGCGACTAACCCTGCGGTCCTTGTCGGTACTTGGCCTTACATAGGGATACATTCTATAGACAAGGTGAATGCTAACACTCAATTGCTATTTAGGCTAGGACTTCACAGAGACTGATTGATTTTAATTGATCTTATTTTTAAATTCTTTTACTTATTTAAGGGTTGCATGCAACTCAATGTATAGCTTTGTACTGCGGCTGCTGATTTGTAGCTAAAATCAATTAGTTGCATGCCAATGCGTTTCCATGATGGCCTTATTTTCACATTTCCAGGAAAAATAACAGAAGACCATCACAACACAGAGTTCTGAGTAAAGATGCTCCATATCAGGAGAGCTGACAGGTCCGCCTTAACCCCTTACCGACATTTGCCGTAAATGTACGTCATGGAAAGCATTGACTTCCCGCATCTTGCCGTACATATACGCCGAATGTTTGGGACCGGCTCAGAAGCTGAGCCGGTGCCATCATCACCGGATCTCAGCTGTATCTTACAGCTGACATCCGGCTGTAACGGCGGGGACCGAAATTAGCTTCGATCCCCGCCATTAACCCCTTAAGTGCAGCGCTCAAACGCGATCGCTGCACTTAAGATGTTTGCAGCTCATCGGAATCCCAGTAATGAAATTGCCGGGGTTCCGGTGGCTGCAATGGCAACCGGAGACCTAATACTGGCCTCCCGGTCTGCCTAGCACCGAAGCCGGTCAAGATCCGCACGGCGGCGGAGCCTGATCGGCTTCCGTAGCTGCCGGCAAGATGGCGCCGGGTCAGAAGCTGATCCGGCGTCATCAGCGGTGGAAGTCAGCTGTACTGTACAGCTGACATCCACCTATAACGGCAGGAACCGGAGCTAGCTCCGATCCCTGCCATTAACCCCTTCAATGCAGCAATCGAAAGCGATTGCTTCATCGTAGCGGTTACTAGCAGATCGCCAGCCCTGACAGGCATTAAGGACTTGCGACTGCTGTTATGGCAACAGGAGACACAATGGTCTCCTGCTCTGCCATTACAGAAGCCGATTTAGGCCCCACCGGGAGGTGAAGCCTAATCGGCTTGCTGTCAGTGAATGACTGACAGATCTAATACATTGCACTACATAGGTAGTGCAATGTATTAGAAAAAAAAAAATCTGACCGTTGGACCTTCAAGTCCCCTAGTGGGACTTGAGAAAAAGTGTAAAAAAAGTATAAAAAAGTGTAAAAAAAAGTGCAAATAATAAAAGTTTGAAAACAATAAAAGTTTCAAGTAATCAAATAAAACACAATCCCCCTTTTACTCTTATCAAGTCCTTTATTATTGAAAAATAATAATAAACCATATGTATTTGGTATCGCCGCGACCGTAACGACCTGAGGTATCAAAATATTATATTATTTATTGCACACGGTGAACAGCGTAAAAAAACCCGTAAAAAACGTTACCAGAGTTTCTGTTTTTTAGTCACTTTGCCCTACATATGTTAGAATAAAAAGTGATCAAAAAGTCGCATGTATCCAAAAATGTTACCTATAAAAACTATAGCTCGTCCCGCAAAAAACAAGCCCTCATACACCTCCGTCGACAAAAAAATTAAAAAGTTATGGTTCTCACAACTTGGCGACAGAAAAAATACATTCTTTTTACAAAAGTAATTTTATTGTGCAAAAAGTTGTAAAACATAAAAAAGTCCTATAAAATAGGTATCGCCGGAATCGTACTGACCCGCAGAATAAAGTTAACATGTAATTTATAACGCATGGTGAACGCTGTATAAAAAAAACAAAAAAAGCTGTGCCAGAATTGCGTTTTTTTGTTTACCTGGCATCCCAAAAAATAGGATAAAAGGTGATCAAAAAGTTGCATGTACCCCAAAATGGTACCAATAATAACTACAGCTCGTCCCGCAACAAACCAGCCCTCATACCGCTACGTCTATGAAAAATAAAATTAGTTATGGCTCCAATAAGTCAGGAAATAAAAAAATATGCAGTTTTGCCCGAGGGGAACATTTCTTCTGTTTGAAGAGGCGATTTATCAAGGACCTAAAATTAGGGAACCAGGAAAGGGAGGGCCCAAACATATCCGCTGGAAGCGACGGTGCCCGTATTATACCAGGACAACACTTCCTAGCAAAATTCCCCAAACTACAAAGGCGCGGAGTGTGGATCAAAAGGGGGATAATAAAGGACGCCATATATCAGTGCGACACCGGCCTGTGCAGAAATGATTGTGTCACAGCGTAACACACATTTTTGGATCATTTTATTGTTTTTTTTAACCCCATTATTATACCACCTGACTATGCCACTTATATACTCCGCCCGGCTTACATATGCCCTACATTATAAACGGAAACACCAGTAAGACTCCAAACAAAACTACTACCAAGCAAAATCCACGCTCCAAAAGCCAAATGGCGTTACCTCCCATCTGAACCCTACAGCGTCCCCAAACAGCAGTTTCCTTCCACATATATGGCACCGTCATACCCGGGAGAACCCTTTTAGCAATTTTTGGGGGGTGTGTCTCCAGTGGCATAAGCTGGGCACGACATATTTGCCACTGAATGGCATATCTAGGGAAAAATATAAATTTTTTATTTGCACCATCAGCAGCGCATTCATTTATTGAAAAGACCTGTGGGGTGAAAATGCTCACTACACCCCTTAATAAATGCCTTGAAGGGTGCAGTTTCCATAATGGGGTCACTTCCCAGGGGTTTATTTTTATTATTTCACATCTGAGCCTCTGCAGTTGTGAACCAATACTTTGTAAATCGCCAAATTAGGCCTCAATTTTACATGGTACGCTTTCACTCCTGAGCCTGGTCGACTGTCCAGGCAAGAGATTAGGGCCACATGTAGGGTGTTTCTAAAACCAGGAAACCCAGCATAATAATTAGAGAGCTGTCTTGTTATGGTGGCACAAGCCGGGCACCACATATTGTCCACATATCTTTGGAAAAAATCCCATTTTCACTCTGCAACATCGAGTTCACACTAATTTCTACAAAACACCTGCAGGGTTAACATGCTCACTACACCCCTAGGTAAATGCATTGAGGGGTGTAGTTTCCAAAATTGGGTCACTTCTGGGGGGTTTCCAATGTTTTGGGCCCACAGGCGCCCAGAAACCAATCCAGCAACATCTGCACTCCAAATGGCGGTCCTTCACTTCTGAGCCCTGCCGTGTGCCCAAACAGCAGTTTATGACCACATATGGGGTATTGCCGTACTCGGGAGAAATTGCTTTACAAATGTTGGGTTCTTTTTTTTCCTTTATTTGTTGCGAAAATGAAAAAATGTGCGCTAAAGCTACGTCTTATTGAAGAAAAAGGATTGTTTTTATTTTCACTGCCCAATTCTAATAAATTCTATGAAACATCTGTGGGGTCAAAATGCTCACTTCGCCCCTAGATGAATTCCTCAAGAGGTGTAGTTTCCTAAATGGTGTCACTTTTTGGGCGTTTTCATTGTTTTTTCCCCTCAGGGGCTTTGCAAATGTGACATGGCCACCGCAAACCATTCCTGCTCAATGTGATCTCCAAAAGCCAAATAGCGCTCTTTCCATTCTAAGCCAAGCCGTGTCTCCAAACAGCCGTTTATTACCACATGTGGGGCATTGTTTTACTCGGGAGAAATTGCTTTACAAATTTTGTGGTGCTTTTTCTCCTTCAGTCCTTGTGGAAATGAGTAAAAATAAGCTAAACCTACATTTTCTTTGAAAAAATGTTGATTTTTATTTTCAGGGCCTACTTCCAATAATTTCTGCAAAAAAACTGTGGGGTCAAATCGCTCACTATACCCCTAGATAATTTCCTCAATGGGTGTAGTCTCCAAAATGGGGTCAGTTGTGGGGGATTTCCACTGTTTTGTCTCCTCAGGGACTTCGTAAATGTGACATGGCCTCCGCAAACCATTCCTGCTAAATGTGAACTCCAAAAGCCAAATGGCACTCCATCCCTTCAAAGCCCTGCCGTGTGTCCAAACAGCCGTTTATTACCACATGTGGGGTATTGTTTTACTCGGGAGAGATTGGTTTACAAATTTTACAGTGCTTTTTCTCCTTCAGTCCTTGTGGAAATGTGAAAAAATTAGCTAAACCTACATTTTCTTTGAAAAAATTTAGATTGTCATTTTCAGGGCCTACTTCCAATAATTTATGCAAAAAACCTGTTGGGTCAAAACGCTCACTATACCCCTAGATAATTTCCTCAATGGGTGTAGTTTCCAAAATGGGGTCACTTGTGGGGGTTTCCACTGTTTTGTCCCCTCAGGGGCTTTGTAAATGCGACATGGCCTCCGCAAACCATTCCTGCTAAACTTGAGCTCCAAAAGCCAAATAGCGCTCTTTCCCTTCTCAGCCCTGCCGTGTCTCCAAACAACCGTTTATTACCACATGTGGGGTATTGTTTTACTCGGGAGAAATTTCTTTACAAATTTTACAGTGCTTTTTCTCCTTCAGTCCTTGTGGAAATGAGAAAAAATTAGCTAAACCTACATTTTCTTTGAAAAAATTTAGATTGTCATTTTCAGGGCCTATTTCCAATAATTTATGCAAAAAACCTGTTGGGTCAAAACGCTCACTATACCCCTAGATAATTTCCTCAATGGGTGTAGTTTCCAAAATGGGGTCACTTGTGGGTTGTTTCCACTGTTTTGTCCCCTCAGGGGCTTTGTAAATGTGACATGGCCTCCGCAAACCATTCCTGCTAAACTTGAGCTCCAAAAGCCAAATAGCGCTCTTTCCCTTCTCAGCCCTGCCGTGTCTCCAAACAACCGTTTATTTCCACATGTGGGGTATTGTTTTACCCGGGAGAAATTGCTTTACAAATTTTACGTGCTTTTTCTCCTTTAGTCCTTGTGGAAATGAGAAAAAAAATCGCTAAACCTACATTTTCTTTGAAAAAATGTCGATTTTAATTTTCATGTCCTAATTCCAATAATTTCTGTAAAAAACCTGTGCGGTCAAACTGCTCACTGTACCCCTAGATAATTTCCTTGTGGTGTGTAGTTTCCTAGATGGGGTCACTTTTGGGGGATTTTGACTGTTTTGGCACCACAAGAGCCCTTCAAACCTGACATGGTGCCTAAAATTTATTCTAGCAAAAATAAGGCCCCAAAATCCACTAGGTGTTCCTTTGCTTCTGAGGCCGATGCTTCAGTCCAGTAGCACGCTACGGCCACATGTGGGATATTTTCTAAAACTGCAGAAACTGAGCAACAAATATTGAGTTGCATTTCTCTGGTAAAACCTTCTGTGTTATAAAAAAAATTGTACTAAAAATTTATTTCTGCAAAAAAATATGACATTTGTAAATTTCACCTCTACTTTGCTTTAATTCCTGTGACATGTGTAAAGGGTTAAGACATTTTCTAAATGCTGTTTTGAATACTTTGAGGGGTGAAGTTTTTAAAATGGGGTGACTTTTTGGGGGTTTATAATATATAAGGCCCTCAAAGCCACTTCACAACTGAACTGGCCCCTGTAAAAATAGCCTTTTGAAATTTTCTTGAAAATGTGAGAAATTGCTGCTAAAGTTCTAAGCCTTGTGATGTCATAGAAAAATAAAAGGATGTTCAAAAAACAATGCCAATCTAAAGTAGACATATGGGGGATGTTAATTAGCAACAATTTTGTGTGTTATAAATGCCTGTCTTACAAGCAGATACATTTAAATTGAGAAAAATGCTAATTTTTGCAATTTTTCGCTAAATTTTGGTGTTTTTCACAATTAAATACTGAACATATCGAGCAAATTTTGCCAGTAACTTAAAGTCCAATGTGTCACGAGAAAACTATCTCAGAATCGCTTGGATAGGTGAATGCATTCCGGAGTTATTACCACATAAATTGACACATGTCAGATTTGAAAAATGAGGCTCGGTCAGGAAGGTCAAAAGTGGCCAAAGAGGGAAGGGGTTAAAATGGGTAAATCACAGGTGATGTCTTTTCTGATTGTAGACTTTCTCTTTCCATTTTATCTCCACCCAGCCTGGACCGCTATGATGACTTCTCCTGACATAACATTACAGAGTTTGCTGCTGAGATATCTTTAGTTCTTCACTTCTGCAGCCATCTTCTGCTTCTAGAGCAACGTAAAGAATTCAGACCACAAAATAGACCCCTTAATTCATGCAGACCCCAGACCAGACCACCAAATAAATTTAGACACCATCCTAAACCCCTATATAAATTCAGACCCTAGACCAGACCCCAGAACAGACCCAATTAACTGCAGACCCCAGGCAAGACTCCAAAATGTAAACCCCAAAACAGAGTAAATAAAATGAATGCAGACCCTAGACCAGACATCTAAATAATGTCAGACCTTAGACCAGACCCCTCAATTAATTGCAGACCACAGACCAGACCGCTAAATTCAGACCCCAAACCAGAGTAAAGAAAATGGATTTAGATACCTGACCAAGACCTCTAAATAAATTCAAATCCCAGAACAGACCCTTAAATTCATGCAGATCCCAGATAAATGAGTTGGTCGATTGCAAGCAGCTTGTAATGAGGGCGAGCCGTATAACCTCCATTTCCAGCTTATAAACTGATTATGTTATTAAATTGGTTGCCTGTTTCTTTATATTAACTCTTTAGGTGCTCACTGTTAATGTATATTTGTGTATCTGTTGTGTTTCACTGTATAGAAGGTTTTGTCTTACGGGTTGGCAGGAGGACAGGCCGCAGTTCCCAGTGGCACTGTCTTATGTGCGGTGCTGTCACTGTACATAGCAATGAGAGGCTGCTGGACAGTGACTGTGGAGGTACAGTGGGTTTGGAAAGAAAGAGCCTGGTGCTGGCTGGGATCAGAGTGTAATGGCAGTGATGCGTCAGGTGAGATAACAAAGCAGAAAATAAGCTAACAAAATGACCTCTTATGGTCTGTAGGCTGATAGAGAAGGCCTATCCTACGTAGGGGTAGGCCTATAAGTGTAGGCTGTCACTGAAACATGCGTGGCTGAAGAGTACCGTCAGCCTAGAGTGGTTCGCTCTGAGGAGTCTACTGGGGCTGTGAGAATAGTCAGCCTGGCATGGGAACCAGTGGTCAGTAGAGCAGTACTGTGCTCAAACCCAGGGGAGGCTGTAACTAGGTCCTGATTAGGATAAAGAACGTTCCATGTATTAGAGGGCCGCTTAGATAGCTGCAGTGATGAATGGTTGCCCTGCAGGCCTGAGATGTGGCCTAGTAGTACACTCCTGAATTGTACTGGACTAAGTGCAGTAGTCACTACGACGAGTGGTGTGGTAGGAGCCTTTCAGCGTCAGGACCCTAGTAAGAGTGCATAGGAGCAGATATTTAATATAGTAAAAAGTATTAAAACTTATAAAACCCACTGTGTCAGTTGTATCGGGGCAGCCCCCTTCATCAGGAATACTATGTTTCACAGCATTGAAACAATTTAAATGTCTCTATATTATATAAACAAACCTTTCTACGTTTACTCACGCAATACCGGAAGTGACGTTCCGAACTCTAAGGCCCTGTTCACACAGAGTTTTTTTGCAGGCAGAAAAATTTTGAGGCAGACTTTGACCTGCCTGCGATTTGCGCAGCATTTACCATTGCGTTTTTCGCCCGTGGCCACTGCGCGACGCGTGCAAAAAACACTGTGAAAAACACTTTCTCTGCCTCTCATTGATATCCGGTTAAGGACTAGGCTGTTTTACAGCTAAATGACCAGAGCAAATTTCACAATTTTGCTATGCGCTTCTTTACATGACTATAACTCAGCAGGTGAATAAAGTTCATCTTTGAATTTTACACTCTTTTTAAAGGACAGATAGGGCTTTGTTTTAGTGGCATTTGTCAGTATATATCATTTTTTTTTTTTTCACTAAAGTGGGCAAAATTGGAAAAAAATGCAAGAATTTAACAATTGCGTCGGTTTATGCTAGCATTTTTCACACACGGTATGAACCACGGCCAAAATTAATCTCCTTTCACATTCTTCCACTTCTCCCGTGCATGGGGATACCAAATATGTGAGCCTTATTCACTGTGCGGGCATGTGCCAGGGCTTGGCATAAAAGGAGGCTTTTTGGCCTTTTCGGTCCAGGAATTTTGCATTTGATTTTATAGCCGCATACTGTTTTCTGGGGGGCCTAATGCTGCTGAAACATTAGAAACACCCCATAAATGACTTCATTCACACAAGTAGACCCCACAAGGTTTCCTTCAAGGGGTTTATCATATTTTTAGCAAGTCCAGTTATCTTCTGAAAGTTTCTTGAATAAGATGGAACAAAATAAAATCAGCACTTTTTTAGCAAATGCGTCAGTTTAGGCTAGTATTTTTCACACACGGTATAGACCACGGACAAAATTCATCTCCTTTCACGTTCTTCCACTTCTCCCGTGCATGGGGATACCAAATATGTGTGCCTTATTCACTGTGCGGGCATGTGCCAGGGCTTGGCATAAAAGGAGGCTTTTTGGCCTTTTCGGTCCAGGAATTTTGCATTTGATTTTAGAGCCGCATACTGTTTTCTGGGGGTCCTAATGCTGCTGAAACATTAGAATCACCCCATAAATGACTTCATTCGCACAAGTAGACCCCACAAGGTTTCCTTCAAGGGGTTTATCATATTTTTAGCAAGTCCAGTTTTCTTCTGAAAGTTTCTTGAATAAGATGGAACAAAATAAAATCAGCACTTTTTTAGCAAATGCGTCAGTTTAGGCTAGTATTTTTCACACACGGTATAGACCACGGCCAAAATTCATCTCCTTTCACGTTCTTCCACTTCTCCCGTGCATGGGGATACCAAATATGTGTGCCTTATTCACTGTGCGGGCATGTGCCAGGGCTTGGCATAAAAGGAGGCTTTTTGGCCTTTTCGGTCTAGGAATTTTGCATTTGATTATATAGCAGCATACTGTTTTCTGGGGGGCCTAATGCTGCTGAAACATTAGAAACACCCCATAAATGACTTCATTCACACAAGTAGACCCCACAAGGTTTCCTTCAAGGGGTTTATCATATTTTTAGCAAGTCCAGTTTTCTTCTGAAAGTTTCTTGAATAAGATGGAACAAAATAAAATCAGCACTTTTTTAGCAAATGCGTCAGTTTAGGCTAGTATTTTTCACACACGGTATAGACCACGGCCAAAATTCATCTCCTTTCACGTTCTTCCACTTCTCCCGTGCATGGGGATACCAAATATGTGTGCCTTATTCACTGTGCGGGCATGTGCCAGGGCTTGGCATAAAAGGAGGCTTTTTGGCCTTTTCGGTCTAGGAATTTTGCATTTGATTTTATAGCAGCATACTGTTTTCTGGGGGGCCTAATGCTGCTGAAACATTAGAAACACCCCATAAATGACTTCATTCACACAAGTAGACCCCACAGGGTTTCCTTCAAGGGGTTTATCATATTTTTAGCAAGTCCAGTTTTCTTCTGAAAGTTTCTTGAATAAGATGGAACAAAATAAAATCAGCACTTTTTTAGCAAATGCGTCAGTTTAGGCTAGTATTTTTCACACACGGTATAGACCACGGCCAAAATTCATCTCCTTTCACGTTCTTCCACTTCTCCCGTGCATGGGGATACCAAATATGTGTGCCTTATTCACTGTGCGGGCATGTGCCAGGGCTTGGCATAAAAGGAGGCTTTTTGGCCTTTTCGGTGCAGGAATTTTGCATTTGATTTTAGAGCCGCATACTGTTTTCTGGGGGTCCTAATGCTGCTGAAACATTAGAATCACCCCATAAATGACTTCATTCGCACAAGTAGACCCCACAAGGTTTCCTTCAAGGGGTTTATCATATTTTTAGCAAGTCCAGTTTTCTTCTGAAAGTTTCTTGAATAAGATGGAACAAAATAAAATCAGCACTTTTTTAGCAAATGCGTCAGTTTAGGCTAGCATTTTTCACACACGGTATAGACCACGGCCAAAATTCATCTCCTTTCACGTTCTTCCACTTCTCCCGTGCATGGGGATACCAAATATGTGTGCCTTATTCACTGTGCGGGCATGTGCCAGGGCTTGGCATAAAAGGAGGCTTTTTGGCCTTTTCGGTCTAGGAATTTTGCATTTGATTATATAGCAGCATACTGTTTTCTGGGGGGCCTAATGCTGCTGAAACATTAGAAACACCCCATAAATGACTTCATTCACACAAGTAGACCCCACAAGGTTTCCTTCAAGGGGTTTATCATATTTTTAGCAAGTCCAGTTTTCTTCTGAAAGTTTCTTGAATAAGATGGAACAAAATAAAATCAGCACTTTTTTAGCAAATGCGTCAGTTTAGGCTAGTATTTTTCACACACGGTATAGACCACGGCCAAAATTCATCTCCTTTCACGTTCTTCCACTTCTCCCGTGCATGGGGATACCAAATATGTGTGCCTTATTCGCTGTGCGGGCATGTGCCAGGGCTTGGCATAAAAGGAGGCTTTTTGGCATTTTCGGTCCAGGAATTTTGCATTTGATTTTAGAGCCGCATACTGTTTTCTGGGGGGCCTAATGCTGCTGAAACATTAGAAACACCCCATAAATGACTTCATTCACACAAGTAGACCCCACAAGGTTTCCTTCAAGGGGTTTATCATATTTTTAGCAAGTCCAGTTATCTTCTGAAAGTTTCTTGAATAAGATGGAACAAAATAAAATCAGCACTTTTTTAGCAAATGCGTCAGTTTAGGCTAGTATTTTTCACACACGGTATAGACCACGGACAAAATTCATCTCCTTTCACGTTCTTCCACTTCTCCCGTGCATGGGGATACCAAATATGTGTGCCTTATTCACTGTGCTGGCATGTGCCAGGGCTTGGCATAAAAGGAGGCTTTTTGGCCTTTTCGGTCCAGGAATTTTGCATTTGATTTTAGAGCCGCATACTGTTTTCTGGGGGGTGTAATGCTGCTGAAACATTAGAATCACCCCATAAATGACTTCATTCGCACAAGTAGACCCCACAAGGTTTCCTTCAAGGGGTTTATCATATTTTTAGCAAGTCCAGTTTTCTTCTGAAAGTTTCTTGAATAAGATGGAACAAAATAAATTCAGCACTTTTTTAGCAAATGCGTCAGTTTAGGCTAGTATTTTTCACACACGGTATAGACCACGGCCAAAATTCATCTCCTTTCACGTTCTTCCACTTCTCCCGTGCATGGGGATACCAAATATGTGTGCCTTATTCACTGTGCGGGCATGTGCCAGGGCTTGGCATAAAAGGAGGCTTTTTGGCCTTTTCGGTCTAGGAATTTTGCATTTGATTTTATAGCAGCATACTGTTTTCTGGGGGGCCTAATGCTGCTGAAACATTAGAAACACCCCATAAATGACTTCATTCACACAAGTAGACCCCACAGGGTTTCCTTCAAGGGGTTTATCATATTTTTAGCAAGTCCAGTTTTCTTCTGAAAGTTTCTTGAATAAGATGGAACAAAATAAAATCAGCACTTTTTTAGCAAATGCGTCAGTTTAGGCTAGTATTTTTCACACACGGTATAGACCACGGCCAAGATTCATCTCCTTTCACGTTCTTCCACTTCTCCCGTGCATGGGGATACCAAATATGTGTGCCTTATTCGCTGTGCGGGCATGTGCCAGGGCTTGGCATAAAAGGAGGCTTTTTGGTCCAGGAATTTTGCATTTGATTTTATAGCAGCATACTGTTTTCTGGGGGGTGTAATGCTGCTGAAACATTAGAATCACCCCATAAATGACTTAATTCACACAAGTAGACCCCACATGGTTTCCTTCAAGGGGTTTATCATATTTTTAGACAGTCCAGTTTTCTTCTGAAAGTTTCTTGAATAAGATGGAACAAAATAAAATTACCTTTTTTTTTTAACAATTGCGCCAGTTTATGCTAGCTTTTTCACACACAAAATGGACCACGGACAAAATTCATCGCATTTCACATTCTTCCACTTCTCCCGTGCATGGTGATACCAAATATGTGTGCTTTATTCACGGGCATGTGCCAGGGCTTGGCATAAAAGGAGGCTTTTTGGCCTTTTCGGTCCAGGAATTCTGCACTTGATTTTATAGCAGCATACTGTTTTCTGGGGGGCCTAATGCTGCTGAAACATTAGAATCACCCCATAAATGACTTCATTCGCACAAGTAGACCCCACAAGGTTTCCTTCAAGGGGTTTATCATATTTTTAGACAGTCCCGTTTTCTTCTGAAAGTTTCTTGAATAAGATGGATCAAAATAAAATTAGCAATTTTTTAGCAAATGCGTCAGTTTATACCAGCATTTTTCACACACGGCTTAGACCACGGTCAAAATTAATCTCCGTTCACATTCTGCCACTTCTCCCGTGCATGGGGATACCAAATATGTGGCCTTATTTATCACATAGAGATGTAGGAGGGCGGACGATAGAAGAAGATTATTTCACAAATCGCTTTTTTTCAAAGCTGGTTTTACAAAACTCAACAGAGTTTCTATAACACTTCCAAAATATCTGCTCTTGAAGCAGAAATCCCAAAATATTCATCTAGGGGTATAATGGGAATTTATTTTTTGGGGTTTTCTAAAATAAGAAATTTCAGGTTAATGCAAATGGAGCTCTCCAGCAGATGAACTTTAGAAAACATCAAACATGACATCCACCCCCCACCCATTCCCTCCCTCACCCTTGGAGTAAAATCAGGGGAAAAATAAAAACGTAATGTAGGGCAAATATATTTTCAACAAATTAACTAAAATCTAATAATTCAGAACAGTGTGGTATTTTTTAAAACATGGCTCAATGCACAGGCCTGGTTGCGAGGGACATGAGGGACAGAAATATCGGGAATCTTTGCGGTGCCCGTCTTTTCTGCAGACTCGGCACTTTTTCTGGGGGTTGCTTCTGGTTGCTGTTGGGGGAATCCGACTGACGAAGTGTCTTTCAGTCAGTCGCGTGACATCCTCAGACTGGGGGCATTCTCGGGTGTCCTGAACATCAAAAATGAGGCCTTCAATAATTTTCTCCTGGAAATCCAGGTATGTGTCTCTGCCTCTGTTTTTTTTATAGAGCACAAATGAGTTGTGGATGGCCACCTGTAACAAATAAATGGCCACTTTTTTGTACCAGGTTTTAGTTTTGCGTTTTACTAAATAGGGCTGTAAAACCTGGTCGCTTAAATCCACCCCCCCCATGTACTTGTTATATTCGGACACGCTCACTGGTTTGTGCTTGTCCGATGTTGCCCCTCTTTCCCTCACTGCCACTGTTCCTGCGGTATGAATCGTGCTTAGCACATACACATCTTTGCGATCCCTGAACTTGACCGCCAGCAATTCCTCAGATGCATAAGCACAGGAGTCCCCCTTTACCATGCGCTTCCCCACTAATTGCTGTGGAAAACCAATTCTGTTTTTGCGCATGGTACCACATGCCCCAGTCCTTGCAGCATGCAAATGCCTAAACAGGGGCACACTGGAATAAAAATTATCACAGTACAGGTGGTACCCCTTGTGAAGTAGAGGCTGCATTATCTCCCACACGATCTTACTGCTGGTGGAAAGATCAGGGGGGCATCCAGGAACATTTATTGTGCGGTCCCGCCCTTCATAAATCCTGAAGGCGGTGGTATATCCTGACCCGCTTTCACACAATTTGTAGAGCTTAACGCCATATCTTGCCCTTTTTGAAGGTAGATATTGGCGAAAGCTAAGTCTGCCATGGAAGTTGAGGAGGGATTCGTCCACACTTACATTCTGCTCAGGGGTGTAGAGTTGCAGAAATAAATTATTCAGGGAATTTATTAGCGGTCTTATTTTGAACAACCGATCCCGGTTTGCATCGGTACTTGGGGGGGCCTGTGCGTTGTCATTGAAGTGGAGGAACCTCATTATTGTCTCATAACGAGACCTGGGCATTACTGCAGAATATACTGGGGTGGCTTGGGCGGGTCTTGTTGACCAGTAAGACCTAATGGAGGGCTTTTTGACAATACCCATATTTAGGGTGAGCCCCAAAAAAATTTTTAATTCCTGCAAATTGGTGGGCGTCCAATCTCTGGCATGGGTGGATGAAGGTTTCTGCCTTATATATTGCGTGGCATATAAATTTGTTTCGTGGACAATCTGATTTAGGATGTCGTCCGTTATAAATAAATGGAAGTAATCCATTTGGACAAAATTTGTATTGTCCACGGTTATGCCAGGAGTGGCCGTAAATCCGTGGATTCTAGGCCCAAAAGATGGGGCAGGTGCCCATACAAGAGCCTGGACTGGAGGGACCAGGCTGTCCCGTGCTACAGCGCTACTTGGCCCTGCACTTTCATGTTCTGCAGTTTCGACTGCATCAGGGACAACGTCCCCTGAAGATGAACCTGAAGTGACGCTGTCATCGTCACTACCTAAAACAGGTTCCATCTCGGACGCCATCTCTGATGCGGTCTCCGACTCAGACCACAGCATGGCGTATGCCTCCTCGGCGCTAAACAACTTCCTCGCCATAACGTAACTAACACTAACACTAACTAAACAAATTTTTTTTTTTTTTTTTTTTTTTATAAAACACACAAACTAACTGCTATATATATCTACACTACCGCTAACAAAAAAATAAACCGCTATTGCTATATATATTATATATATGTGGATATATATATAATTATATACTCCCTACCTGCCTATTCTAATAGAATAAAAGAAAGAAAGGTAGATAGATAGAAAAAAAGATAGATGGATAGATAGATTGTATAGATAGATAGAAATCTATCTATACAGAGAATGTTTTAGTGTAACTGTATTTTTTTTCACTGTATTCTTCTGGCAGCAATTCTCCCGAGTCTCTTCTTCTCCTCAAACTGAAACAATGTTTGAGGAGAAGAAAAGAGGCAGGAGATTTACTGCCAGAAAAGTCAAAATAAAACAAATGTGGTCGCTGTGATAGGTTTTCACAGCGACCACATGATCAGGGACCATCAGATTGGTCCCTGATACTCTGCCCAGTGCCCAGAGCTGTTGGTAACAGCGAGGGCACAGGGCTGTGTGCACGCGATCGCGTGCACACTGTTTTCTATGCAGAAATGCATGTGATCGCTGTGATTGGTTGTCACAGCGATCACATCTTCAGGGGCCAAAAGATTGACCCCTGACATTCTGCCCAGTGCCCATGGCTGTTAGCAACAGCCAGGGCATAGAGCTGTGTGCACGCGATCGCGCGTGCACAGTCTCTGAAGTGCGGCCGTATATATACTATACGCCGGACTTTAGAGACCCTGGCCGCTGGCCGTATATTTACGGCCAGCGGTCGGGAACCTGATATACTTCCTATAATGGACGAAATCTCTCTATGGCAGATGTTTCAGAAGAGGTTCTTTCTCGCTCTTTTACCCTTTCTATTCCTCTAATACTTCATCCCAATTACATTATTTAATACAGGGAATTTCTTATATTTCTTTTTCCTTGAAGCCAGTTTTTTTACAGATTTTCCTTTTAAGTTAGCCATCTGCAAACCACCAACAACTATTTACCTCCAACCGTAAACCAGCTCGGAGGCACCGCTCACCTCTGCAGATGGCTCCAACCACCAGAAGACCACTTCAAAGGGATAACACCCTATGAAGTCTTCAAATTATATACCTTTTTGGGGGACGCATACCCCCGATGCGACCCCCCACCATTTTGTACTGACCAACACCCAGGACTCCCCCCGCCACAGCGAAACAGGCCTTGACCACCTTAAGCCTGTGAGTCCTTCCAAACCACCACCGCCCTCTCAATTCCTTCTGCTAAGGACAGGCTCCACAAATGAATTCCAACCTCGGTCAAATGTACTCCATCACTCCGCCAATATCTTCTAACTCCTGACTCCAAATCCCTGTGTCGAACACAAATGCCCGGACACATCGCCGACCCCGGGAGGGCAAACAACACTATCCACTTACCCCGTCCTACTTGATCAGTCTTGGACCGCCAAAAAAACAACTCGAGTCTATCCCCATATAGACCCACCCAGCCCTCACCGCACTAGGAGAAACCAACTCACCAATTCTGAGTGCTCCAAAAAACGCTAGAGAAAAAGCCAAACGAAACAACTCTACCTCATAAGGCGAATTACAAACAGCCCCCAGCAATGCGCCCAACGAACCAAAAAGGGTAAAAGACATGGGTCGCCTCTGATCTGCTTCAGCCCTGCCGTGACACAAACCCTTCACAGCTTGCCTTACCAAAAAATTCTAGGACACATCCTGAAAACCCCGTAATTTAAATCCAAACGCCAACCCAGCAATGAAACTATTTACCTTAGCCAGAGAAAACTCTGCCTCCCAAGCATCCCCCAACCAGTATAACAATGCCACCAACCTGTCTTGATCCGTGCTGACGTTACCCAACACTCTTACCCACTCCTCCCACTGCTGCCAACAAGCCGAATAAGTACTCCAAGTCGCACTAGCCAACGACCGTTCGATCAACCGTTCCACGGGACCGAAACAAGATCCCATAGATGTTCCGGGCAAGCCAAACCGAACAGCTCCGCTCCCGGTGCCAATTAACGAAATTGATCCCACTGCGAGCGAGAAAGAGCATCAGCGATACAATTGTAAACCCCCGGTACATGCACCGCAACCACCCACGTGTTTAAGGACAAGCACACCAAGACTAAGTGACGCAACAACTGAACCACAGGTGGAGAAGATGCCGATACGTTATTAATCACTAACACCACTCCCATGTTATCGCAGTGGAAATGAACCTTTTTATCCCTGAGAATGTGCCCCCAAATGGTCACCACAACCATGATGGGGAACAGCTCGAGCAGGGCCAGATTCCGTGTAAGACCACTGAGCACCCAGCTGTGGGGCCAGTCCCCCGCACACCATTTATCTCCTGCATACAAACCAAAACCACCGGACACCGCCACGTCAGTAAACAGCTCCAACTCGCTCATATCCTGTACCGGCGACATCCACAACGATCTACCATTATATTGCCCGAGAAACGCGTCCCAGACCTGCAGACCCGCCCTGTGTTCCACCACAATCCTCACGAAATGAGGGGATACCCGCCGTCGCTGCCGCCAATCGCCTACTAAAATCTCTACCCATTGGCATAATCCGACAGGCAACGTTCAACTTCCCCAGCAGAGACTGGAGATCGCGCAAAGTGATCTTCTTCAATCGGCAGGCACGCCTCACCTCTTGACGCAATGACAGTAATTTATCCTCAGGAAGCCTGCACTCGAATTGCATTGCAACCAAATCAATATCGATCCCTAAAAAACAGATGGTAGGGACAGGGCCCTCCGTTTTACCAGGCGCCAGAGGAATTCCAAAATCCGTCGCAACCTTCTGCAAGGAATACAACAAATAACCGCAAATAGGGGAACCGCTAGAGCCGACGCACAAAAAATCGTCAAGATAATGTATTAACGAATCCACCCCAGCTACGCCCTTCGTCACCCTTTCCACAAAGCTACTAAATGCCTCGAAGTATGCGCAAGAAAGGGAGCACCCCATTGGAAGACACCTATCGACATAAAACCCCCCGTTCCAGAAGCAACCCAACAGCCGTTGGCTCTCCGGATTGTCCGGCAGCTAGCGAAAAGCCGCCTCAATGTCAGTTTTTGCCAACAACGTCCCAGGCCCCGCCTCAGGCGCTAACACCTCCGCTTTGTCAAATGACGTGTAAACAACCGAGCATAAATCGTGATCTATCCCATAATTTACCGACGACACCCTGGGAAAAGACAAATGCTGAATCAAACGGAATTTATGGGGCTCCCGCTTCGGCACAATTCCCAAGGGGGATAGCACTAGATTCTCTATCGGCGGCTCGACAAAAGGCCCGGCCATGCGACCCAACGAAACTTCCTTCAAAAGTTTTTTTGAAACGACCGCCGAGTGCAAATAAGCCGACTTAAGATTGCGCCGTGTAAGCGGAACCTCATACGGAGGAGGGGGAATAACAAAACCAAACAAAAACCCCTCATAAATTAACTTGGCTGCAACCCTATTCGGATATTCATTAAGATACGGGGCCATCCATTCCACCCTCACCGGCGACAGCCCCTTGACCAACGGAGGAGGACTGAGTGCCTGACCGCTTCCCTTTTCGCATACATTTTGCAGCCCCATGCGAGGAGCTGTTGCACTCCGAACAGACATGCTTAAATTTACAAGTGGCCCCGAACTTACAATGGCCATCATTGAATTGCCAGCAGAACCCGAGTATTGACCCAGAGCCCTGTCCGGACTGACTAGACTGACCTCCTTGGCCAATGCTTCCGGGAAAGGACTGCTTAACCGGGGCCGTCACCCGCAACCAAAGCACAATATATTCTTCTGATCCCACCGAATCGCCGGCCGGACCGCCTTCCGCTGGCGAAACTGCTCATCATACCGCAACCACACCTGACCCCCGTACGCCCGATGAGCCTCCCCGATGGCATCGAAATAACAAAACAACGCTGAGCAATTTTCAGGCGCCTTTTCCCCAATCACACTCGCCAAAATAGCAAAAGCTTGCGACCAATTGACGAACGTCTGCGGGATAAGCCTATACCGCCGACCCTCCTCTTCCTCCTTCTTACTCTCATCCCGCTTGCCCTTATCCAAGTTGAACTTCGCAAGCGGCAGAAGAGAAAAAATTTCCACGTACTCGTCCTTCCAAATCCATTCCCGAACCTCCTGTTTAAGGTGGGCCCCTAAAGGACCCTAAAAACAGACATAAACCTCGCCCCGAGCACGATCATCAAGCCAAATTCTATCCCCGTCCTTCTGCACCTTGGTTTGAAAAGACACTGCCACTGCTTCCTTGGATGCCCCCGAAACTTCCCCAACCAGGGACCACGGCTGTACATCACGAGGACCTTCCCAGACCACCGCCGGGGACCCCGCCGGAACTGCAGGCGCCGTAGCCCTATCTAAGCACCCGACTAACTTGCGCAAAATACCCACTAAATCCGATAAGCCATCGCGCCCGGCAACGCCACTACCGACAGCCGATACTTCCGCGCTCGCTGCCCCACCCCCAACACCCGACATTAAAATTGCTGAATGCGGCAAAGTAGAAGTTACGCACCCACCAGGCTGCCCAGGCGCTGTGTTCCCGCCAGCCGGAAAATTCTGACCGCGCTGCGACTTGTTCAGCTCTCCATCTTCCAGATCCTCTCTCGCTGACGACTGGCACTCGCACCAACATCTCTGACACAGGGACCCCGGCATGCTGACAGAGGGGCCGGCGACCTGCCGCCTGACCGCACGGACCCAGACTTCCGACCGGACCTGTTGCCTCGTCGTCGTCGCTGTTCATGGCATCCTCACCGAAGCCTGCCCCCTGGCCGGCACATCACCATGCGGGGCGGCCGTGAACTGCACCCTGGACTCTGCATCTGAAGGCAGTGGCGTAACAGGGAGCCCGGCCTGCGACTCCCTGTGAACCGTCGAGCCCCATCACGCCCTGGGAGGAGGCGGCCATCCCAGCAGCCGGCCTACAGTGTCCTTGCCAGCGCTGCCACCGTCTCTTCCAACCACCCCGGACCGTGGAACTCAGCTGCCGCGCGCAGCTGATCAAGCATGCTGACTGGAGACGTCATACTCACAGGTAAGCAGGGCAGTGGGAGCTAACTTTTTTACCTTTTTTTCCTCCCGCTGCTTCCGGCTCAATGCCGAAAACAGCGGGAGGAACAGATACCGAACCCCAACTCCTCCCCTCTCCATCTCCTCCCTCTCCCTGCCTCCACTAACCCTTTGCCCCCTGATTGGCTAACCTTCCCTCCTATGGCAGTCATGGAGGCTTTCCCTTAAGCCCTCCGTGCTGCCGTCCAGCCTCGTCTTTACTTTGTGACTTTTGCCTGATCAAACCGAGTTGTGATTCATTGTTTGCTCCATATAAATAACTATATATTTGATGTTGTGTATTTTCTGACCACCACTGCAATCCTTTGTTTTAGATGATTTTAACAGTTTTTATGAGATTATATTATTTTGTCTATATTTATTGCACTAATAAAGATATTTTGTTATTGACCATGTGTCGTTTTGCTATATGGTTTTGTGGTATACATTTGTAGCTATTTGACAGGTATAATATGCTGCAATACATAAGTATTGTAGGATATTATAACAGCGATCGGACAGTTGGACCTTCAAGTCCCTAGTGAGACGAAAAAAAAATGTTAAAAAAAAGTTTCAAAAAATGTTATACACAAATAAAAAAGTAAGAATTTAAAGTAATACATTTAAAACTCACCCTTTTTCCATTATCAAGAACTTAATTATTAGAAAAAATAATAAACTATACAGAATTGGTATTGCCGCATCCGTAATGGCCTGAACTATAAAAATATTATGTAATTTATCCAATGCAGTGAACGCCATAAAAATAAATAATAAAAAAACAATACCAGAATTGCTATGATTTTGGTCACCTTAGAATAAAAAGTGATCAAAAAGTTGCATGTATCCAAAAATGGGACCAATAAAAAAACATATAGCTCGTCTTGCAAAAAACAAGCCCTCATACAGCTCTGTCGACCAAAACATTTTTTAAAAGTTGTGGTTCTCAGATTGTGGCAACAGAAAAAATACATTATTTTTACAAAATAAATAAATAAATAAAATAAATAAACAGAAAAATTACCAGAATTGTCTTCAGGGTCACAATCTGGGTATAACATATCGTTCACTTAAATGGCATATCAGCAGAAAATCCACTGCACATTTTTCTAGTAAAAATAGTAGTATTGGGTCATACGCACTGCACCCTTTAATAAATGCCTTGAGGGGTATATTTTAAAAAATGGGGTCACTTCTTGGAAGTTTTTGCTTTACTATTTGACCTCAGAGTCCTGCAATTGGGGGCAAATGCTATGGAAAAATCACTAAAATAGACCTCAAATGCGCATGGTGCTCTTTCACTCCTTTAATCTAACACCAATCCAGCAAAATCTGCGCTCCTACAGGCAAATGACGCTCCTTCTCTTCAGAGCCCTGCCGTGTGCCCAAAAAGCTGTTTAGGGCCACATATGGGATATTGCTGTACTCAGGAGAAATTGAGTAAAAAATTGTGTGGTGTTTTTTTCTCCAATTACCCCTTGTAAAAATAAAACATTTAGAGCTAAAACAGCATTGTTTTGGGAAAAATTTAATTTGTCATTTTCACTGCCTAATTCTAATAAAATCTATGAAACAGCTGTGGGGTCAAACTATTCACTACCCCCCTAGTGAATGCCTTGAGGGTTTTATTTACCAAAATAGAGTCACTTCTCAAGAGGTTTTTACGGTACTGGTACCTAAGGAACTCTGCAAATACGACATGCCACCTTTAAACCAAACCAGCAAAATCTGCATGCCAAACGGTGCTCCTGCCATTCTGAGCCCTACCGTTTGTCCAAACAGCGGTTTATGACAACATATGGGGTATTATCGTATTTGAGAGAACTTGATTTACAAATGTTGGTGTTCTTTTTCTCTTTCATTCTTTGTGAAAATGGAAAAAACAAATCGGAGCTGAAACTACTTTTTTGTGTGAAAAATGTTTCGATTTTAATTTATATGACCTAATTTCAATAAATTCAGCAAAACACCTGTGGTGTTAAAATGCTTACTATGCCTTAGATTAATTCCTTGAGAGTGTAGTCCCGAAATGGCGTCTTTTTGGGGATGTGTCCTATGTTTTGGCACCACAAGACCTCTTCAAACATGACATGGTGCCTAAAATATATTCTAATAAAAAGGAAGCCCCAAAATCTAGTAGGTGCTTCTTTGCTTCTGTGTCCTGTGCTTCAGTCCACCAGGGCCACATGTGGGACATTTTTAAAAGCTGCAGAATCTGAACAATAAATATTGAGCTGAGTTTCTCTGCTAAAACCTTCTGTGTTACAGAAATAAAATGGATTATAATGGAATTTCTTAAAAAAAATAATAATATATATATATTTGTAAATTTCACCTTCAAAATGTTAACTAGTAACTATTTTGTGTTGTATTACTATCTGTCTTACAAGCAGATACACTCAAATTTAGAAAAATCTAACATTTTCAAAAATTTCTCTAAATGTAGGTGTTTTTCACAAATAAACACTAATGGTATTGACCAAATTTTACTACTAACATAAAGTACAATGTGTCACGAGAAAAAATTCTCAGAATCGCTTGGATAAAAGAATAGCATTCCAAAGCTATTACCAGATAAAGTGATACAGGTCAGATTTGAAAAATGGTGTCTGAGCCTTAAGGCCAAAACTAGGCTGCATCATTAAGGGGTTAAAGTTGTTTTACATCTCATAAAGTGGGGGGAATACAATTAGGATATGTCATCACTTTCTGATCGTGGAGTTCTGACTGCCATGACTACTTGATGTTTAGTAAAGCCAATCCCTGTCTTTACAGTTTACCAAATGGGCCATCAATTGTCTTAGAAATGACCCAGATGAAGAGACTATGAAGGAATTCTTCTGTTCTTTTGACTATAAATGCAGCAGAGATTGTGGTAAATATATAATGCAGCCATTTTTAATGAATACATATGGTTGTTGGCCTTCTACCCTCTCTGGTAGGCCTATGATATGTATAATTTACGCTGCATTCGTTCACATCAGGTATGACAGTCTTGTCTCAGGATGCTTAGATCGATTCTTACCACTTTTATTACCTTTCCAGGACATGGTACATAAGGTAATGGCTGCCCACAGCTGTTCTGATACCTATTAATAGCTAGTAGGGGAATTGTGAAGCAGTATATATTCAGGATTGTAAGGAGTAAGAGGGCTGAGCACAGGAGATGCAGCATGTAGCGTGTTCTTACTGGTGCAGAGTCACATCCTCTAATGGGGGTCTTTAGGGTTTATTAAAATTCAAAACTAAAATTATATATTTTAAGATAATATAAATGAATTCCCCCATGTCACACAGACAGAAATGATCATTTATCACCTATAAAGAATTCATCAGAGAACGCTCCCATTAAAAACTTCAATTTTATTATTTTCAATAAAAAAATACTCTATACAGTAAAGCAATTGATGAAAACACCCGGAAAAATTACAGATCACACTAAACTTTTCTAGAGGTACAAATCATACAATATCATCAAATTCATATTCCCAATGGTAAAGCCATACTAATATATGTAAATTATGGGTGTGGTCATAAAAGCAGCTCAAACCGGTTATAGCTATTGTGATGTCACAGAGCTTGGGTATAAACAATGATGTTGGTCACAGAGCTGTCACTATCAGTTGGATGTGACCGGTAAGTTCTCTATCAATGCTACATCTGTACTTCACACTAATTAATTAGTTTTTTTAGGAACATTGAATTATTCCATCTCTAGAAGATATTGTGTGATAGTGGTAGTAATATGGTATTAGTATTAGTGTGCAATTAAATTGCTCAAGTATCTTAGATTTGCAGGGTAAGTGGCCAGAATTTGAGCTCCCTTATTATCATTATGTTTACCACTTGTAAAAGAGAAATTTCAATATGCTCATATTAGAGGACTGTATATTAGGGGAATATAATTCCTTATATTATTTAGGTTCACCAGAAATAATGACAATTTAATTCAATTCTGAATTTTGATCAATTGATATAAAAATTATTAGTGGGGAATTGATACTGGTTTGGGGCTATTTATCATGGTTTGGGCTAGGCCCTTTATTTCCAGTGAATGGTAATGTAAAGACTATTTAGACCATTGCATGCTTCCGACTTTGTGAGACTAGTTTGGTAAAGCCCCTTCCCTGTTTCTGTATGACGTTGCCCCTTTGCACAAAGCAAGGTCCATAAAGACATGGAGTGATAAGTTTGGTGTGGAGGAACTTGACACTCTGCACAGAGCCCTGACCCCAACATCAGAGCCTGAACTCACAAATGCTCTTTTAATTAAATGGTCAAAAATTCCAACAAGCACGCTACAAAATCTTGTGGAAAGCCTTGTCAGAAGAAGTTATAGCTACAAAAGGGGGCCCAACTTCATATTAACATCCATGGCTTTGTAATGGGAAGTACCACAAGCTTATAATGGTGTAAAGGGTCAGCTGTCCACATCTTTTGGCCACATAGTGTATTTTGGGTTTATGTATTGTGATGTCACTACTATTAAAAATAATGATAAATCCATATTAAAATATGCTAATTATGGGTGAGGTCATAAAAGCAGCTCACCCCGGGTATAGCTATTGTGATGTCACAGAGCCTGGGTGTATACTATGGTGCTGGCCACAGAGCTGTCACTCATCAGTTGGATGTGACCGGTAAGTACTCTATCAGCACTGCGTCTCTAGATGAGTCTCACCTATCAGTTTCTTTTTGAATATTTTATTCTTCGGTATAATTCTGCTGTGTCTGCCATTTAAAGTTTAGTTTATATTTGGAATAGTTATACTAATATACTAAGAAGTTGCTAAATGGCACTATGGCGGCCTGTGACTTCTGCTCCAGAGACAGAATGCAGCTTGCAGACAAAAATTGCCATCTGTATTCTGCTGGTAAATTGATAAAGCAACCTCAAAGAAAGGGAATGTGAATGTCCTGCAGCCCTGAGAACTTATTATTGGAACCCTTCAGTTTATAACAGGAGTAATTCACGTAATAAATATTTACTAGGGAATTACTAATTATGCATTTGAGGTTTGCTATTTGTGTCAAATACACAATTATTATTATTATTATTATTAATAATAATAATTACTAATATAAAAATGTTAGGGAAGTGATTTCTTAAGAACAGCCCTGACCCCGTAATCCTGTATCCTTAAAAGCAATTGTCATTTTTCATTAATATATATGTATATGAATTGTACTGTCAATTTGTTTGATTGTCAGTTGATGTACGTCCACCCTATATATACTTGGCACTTTTGTTAGTTTGTCATGGCTTGAGAAATGTTCCTGTTGAACCGAAACGTTGCTGTGTTCTTTTGAGGTGAATAAATCCACTTTGCTTGCATCTGCCTTGAAGTCCTGGTGCCGTCACTGCTTTCTACGTTGTCTTCTATGCATAAAATAGGGGAATTGATTCATCCCCTGGTGACGAGCACATGGCCTGATTTTCTCTCATTTTGGAGTGCTGTGTTTTTCCATTGCTGGACTGTATATATATATATATATATATATAGAGAGAGAAGCATAGAACACAGCAACGACACCAGGACTTCAGAGTAGATGAAAGCAAAAGTGGATTTGTTCACATCAATACAGCAACGTTTCGGTTCAACAGGAACCTTTCTCAAGCCAAGAAAGGTTCCTGTTGAACCGAAACGTTGCTGTATTGAGGTGAATAAATCCACTTTTGCTTTCATCTACTCTGAAGTCCTGGTGTCGTGCTGTGTTGTATGCTTCTCTCTTTCTATTTGGGGAATTGATTCAACCCCAGGTAATGAGCACATGGCCTGATTTCCTGGAAACCATTGGAGTGCTGTGTTCATCTACCTTTGGACTGTATATATATATATATATATATATATATATATATATATATATATATATATATATATATATATATAAAATTTAATAATGTCTATAACAAACTACAGAGGTTCTAAATTATAGTTAGTATCTCATATAAAAATTACATAAACCCCGGAAATGTCATACTGTATGGTCAATTCAACAACCAATACATTGTTCCAAAATCCAAACCCCAAGCAATGTCATTCACAGGGGGTCCAAGCCCCAAGACCCCAAGCAATGTGATTTTCAAGCACTTCTGATTGTCCAGATCCTGTAGTTGGAATACCCCTTTTATAACTAATTTCTCCAGCTGGTTTTCTTTAAGTTTTCCCTAACTATTTCTTTTTCTGGTCATTCTAGATCTTGCTGTTGGATTGACACTGTTGGATTACTGTGTTGCTTTTACGGTCAGCGATTTGTCCTATTTTCAGAGAACTAGAGGCGATTAGTTAAATTCAACCTTTACTGTCGCCTGGTTTTCTACCACGGACATTGGTGCAGTTTTGCACCCGGGTTATTAACCAACCATGCCCTTTTGGAAAAAATCAAAAAAATATCATGTGTCTCAGATTCCTGATAATGGAAATCTGATGAAAGAGATACCAACTATGGAGGAACCTAACATCTCACTCCAGAAGTTTTCCAACATCAAAGATATGCCAGCCGAAAAATGCAGCGATCCAAGTCACAGCAAACCTTGTGACATTGGCTCAAAGAACGCCAAGACGAGCGCAATCAGGAGCTTGGGCAGCAGCGCTGCGATTGGCGCTAAAGAACTGGATCGCTGTTTCCCAAATAGACGGCTGAGATTATACGTTGCCACCTGGAATATGGAGGGAAAGGTGAGAAGTAATATACAATATCTATTGTGAACCATCAGTGTGTCTGATCTAAAGTTGGATAAATTGGGTCAGTAATCATGTCTCTTTAGTTTGTAGTTGGATATCACATAGACATATTATATCCTACCCTAAGCCCAAATTTTCTAAACATTTGGGCCAATCAATGTTGCTGCACACACTGCAAACTGTCAAAATAATAACCTATGTCTTTTGAATGGCAATGCGTCTGATCCTAAGATTGCAGCCCTGGCCATAGTCTATAAAGACTAAAATCCAATTCGATCAGATATAATTTTTTTATAGGTGATATAGAAGATGTCAGTTTGGTTGGTGCTCTGTGTATACATTATTAATATCTTCATATTTTGAGCAGGAGTTCCCACAAAATCTAGAGGATCTGCTGTTGCCATCAGATGACACCAAAGATATTTACGTAATTGGCGTTTAAGAAGGATGTCCAAACAGGTAAGTCTTCTCAGGTTGTCTTACATCAGTCTATGTCTGCAGATGGACTACAGGTCGACTGATTGAAATTCTCTCTTTACCTTCTACTTATTGTAGGATCGCTCCTTAGTTTTCCTATTTAGCCCCAGAGGTTATAGTATTGATTGTTTAATAGATGAGATGAGTATTTTAATCTGGTGTCATTTATTAATATGTAAACTTGAAATTGTGTCTTCTTGTAGACGGGAATGGGAGATAAAATTACAAGAGACTCTTGGTCCACACTACGTGCTATACCATTCATCCGGGCTCGGAGTCCTGTATCTCACCATCTTTATTAGACGGGAACTGATCTGGTTCTGCTCAGGTAAGATTCACTTTCTAACATTTACATAATAAGTTCTAATTGAAGTCATTAGTTGGAACTTCTTATTTAGTCATTAGAACTAGATGCCTGAGATCTCGACTCTCAGATTCTTGGCTGTGGAGTATTGGAGATCTTAGAGATCAATCCACAGTTACAAAGTGTGTTATGATGTTGTAGTAATATCTCCAGAGTTTTAGAGGAATCCTATCTCTGTTTCATTGTTGCATGTTGTACTATTAACCACTGACCCTTCTTCTTGTGTTTCATTTCTTATACAGAGGTAGAGCACACCCATGTAACAACCAGGCTATTCCACCATGTCAAAACTAAAGGAGCCTTGGGTGTTGCCTTCACCGTCTTTGGAACATCTTTCCTTTTTATTAATTCCCATATGAGATGTAAGTATGTCTGTTATTAATATATGACTATGTACAGTGTTATTGTGTATAAAAATATCTGCTGTTTAATAATAAACTGGAATATATGAGATGATATAAAAAGATCTGTACTATTAATGTTTTGGTGTAAAATTAAAAGTTCTTACTCATTTGGTCAAACTTTTTCTAAGCTATCAAACTCATACTATGTAATGAGAGACAAGTAATGGAAGGATTAACGGCCTAATGTCCTCTACAGACTGCTATAGAAATACATTATCCTCTGTCAAGAAAATGATTGTGTCTTAGATTTACAGTAACAGAAATATCAGTGTGTCTGGTGTACAGAGTGTGGACCCAGATCATGGAACTCCACCAGTCACATCTTCTAAAATGTCAATAGAAATCCTATTAAAATAAATACTATTTGTAGAAAATTAATTGTTGAGGGAACATTCAGACTACACACCCCAAGAAGTAGATATGATACCTAGATAATATAAGATAAAGAAACCTATAGTCAAAGAAAACTTAAATGTGGTGGTTGTCCTAAATTCCAGGAGGTCACATTTACTGATATGTATATTTTTGTTGGCAGTTGGGGCAGTCCACAAGAGGATCCAGGACTATAAAACTATCACCGAGGGTCTCCGTCTGCCTCAAATTATTCCGGAAAGAATAAACTCCAATGCCTGTGAATATTACTTATGTGGTTGAACCTATCGATTCCTTTATCTCTCTATTTATCTCCATTGACTCTAATGCAGTCACGTGGTCTAATTGTGTCCTGTGTTTATCTCATTCTACAGTGGACGTCACCAGCCGCTTTGATCGAGTTTTTTGGTTTGGGGACCTCAATTTTCAACTGAAAGAGGACAGAAAAAACGTGGAATCTCTTCTGAAGAACATTAAAGGAAGAGATATGTCCAGTCTCCTCAAACATGACCATCTGAATGAAGCCAAGAACAACGGTACATTTACTAGTAGACAGATCTCTATCACTTCTCAGCCTGTATTATTACCACATACACCTCGACAGATCAATACAAATCACTGTCATGATGGTTCATATGTTCTCCACATTCTTATATAGCCCTACATCACTTGCACATGTTTTTAATACTGACATGTTTTTTTTTCTTTTAATTTAAGGGTCCATATTTGTAGGGTTTAAGGAGCACACCATTGAATTCCTTCCTACATATAAGTTCGACATTGGCACAGACACCTACGATACATCAGAAAAGCAGAGAGTCCCATCATATACGGTAAGATATCTTATTTCCAGGTCTACAGAGCTAAAGAAAGAATACATTTCATGATTTCATATAATAAATCCCCTCGCCCAAGGTAATGAATTGTTATTATAGATGGAGGAATAATTCTTAAGAACAAAGCATCCAGTCCATTTTACTTGTAGTGAGTTTGTCATCGTCTCCCAGTGTAATATGTCTTCGCCTAGCATGGCTCAAAGATACTTATTTAATTAAATCTGTGTGACCAAGTCAAACCTTAAATGCAAGATAGTCTCAAAATTTATATTTCTTAAATAAAATTGGCCGAAATGTTCAGTCTATGATGTGCTATGAGGTTTATAAATAAATTATAATATGATTGCACTGATGATATTTGTTATTTTTATGACCTCTACAGGACAGGGTGTTGTTTAAAAGCCAATACGAAGGAGATGTGCGAGTCCTGAAATACGACTCTTGCCCTGTTTTGAAGACTTCAGACCACCGACCCGTTTTTGGGATCTTTGAAGTAAAGCTCAGACCTGGTTCAGATAAGTAAGTCATGATTTCCTCCATGTTGTTGGTATGATCCTTTCAGTAGCCGCCATTACTACATGGGCCTTATAGCCAGAGCTCACACTTTGGGGTAGGTGGCTGTATACCTGGGTGACAGTACTGGAGTAATCTAGGATGTGAAACAAAACAATTATTGTGTGGTTACCTGCTAACATTATCATATGTCTTACATCAATATATTTCTCATTCCAGCATCCCATTGGCTGGTGGACGCTTTGACCGCAAGATCTATTTGAAGGGCATTAGGAGGTTAGGACAAAAAAAGTAGCTGCGTCTGTTCATGTCCTTACAGCACATAAGGTGAGAGCATTGTACTTGTCTATTATGTTTGCTGTGAGAATGTTCTTCCATCTCTTAAGTCTTCCTCTGTATCAGTAATTTATTTTATCAACCAACATAAAGAAATTGTAAATAAGTCATTCTATCTTCTAGTTCAATTTTCTTGTATTCAGATATTTATTTAATTTCTAAATGAAGGTTATGTGTTTTAGAAGAAAACTGTAAGCATGTATGTATATAATAGATTGGTGGGAATTCATTAAGACTGACGTTTCATACACCGGTCTTAATATAAAAAAACATGGAGTAAAATGTGCCTAATTTATTAAAAGGCCCACACCTTAATAACTAATAATCCATGTTATTATGATAAATGTGTCGGCCGCTGGTGGCTCTGCTCCTTCAGCTACTCTCTGTCCACTTTTTTAGAAAAGTGCCGTAAGCGGCAGAAACTACATGATAGATACAAGGAACATTGTTATTGATGTAAGACATTACTTGGCATCTTGCAGGACTCCTAAGGAACATTTACCATCTTAGGTGCATAAAACAATGATTCCACCTTTGTGAACATAAGAAAGTTCCTGTAACATCCTGAACAGCGCAGCTTTAGATCAACCCATCGCTTGGATCAATCATCTTCAAGGTTTGTAGTGTAACCCCTAGGATCAAATAGGAAAATCCACAATAAAACCTCTTCTAGATTTTGTGACTGCCAAGAAACACACATTAGTAGAGCATTAATAGCAAATATTTCTCTTGCAGTATAAACATCAATTCCGCAGTATATCTGGCGAGAACTGCGCTCCCTGTGACCGGAGGAGCCGCCATCATTGCTGATAGAAAGGTAAGTTCCTCTAGATATGTACCCTCTATATTTGGTTAGCAGCCTGAATGATGAATATTTAATAGGATTGTGTGCTTCTCCCCCCAGAAAAAGTCAGCAGATACAAACAGACCATCAACATCAATGCCAATAACAACCGAGGGCAGAACCCGCCATCTTACAAGTATTCCAATGGCGAGACTTAAAATTTTCTACATCTGTCACAGAAGAGACATCAGTGTGGTTACCGGTGCATCAATGTTACCCAGAAGACCAGGCCCAGAACAGGAGAACATGTCATCTCTTCCTGTGTCTCTGGAATACAGATTTCCCACCACTTACTGATACTACAGTATATACTGTGACATCTTCCATTGTTTTTGCTGGATCTTGTATAACATCATCTTTACCATTATATATTTTGATCCACAAAAACCTTAAATAAATCTTTAACATCAATTCATAAGTGTGACTGGTATTTATTAGTGTGTTCAGTGCCCGGCTACAACTTACCACAGTGTATACAATTCACTTATCCGACCCTTCACAGCGCTATTTGTGTGACATCGCGTTTAATCCAGTAGTAGGTGACAGGACATTGTATCATATGTACACAATACAGAGAGTATGGAACGTGCCGCCATATGTACTGGATTAGATCATGTGTTGGACAAAAAGTGACAGGAGATGTAAAATATTGATATATTTGATAGTTGTTTAAATTTCAGTTCCATAAAATGTAATGTTGGGCTCTCTTTACAAGCGGAGACAATCACATTAAGCAGGGAAGCCGCTAGGGTGACACAATCCCCACAGATCTCAGATTGGACAAACGGGCAGGATGAGAGCTGCCAGTTGAGATTGGCAGTTAGGGCAGAAGTTACAAAGTGACTGATCAACCAAAAATACTTTGTATTGCTAGCCTGAATGGCGTATCGCTAGCTCAGCATTTCATATGAGAACAAAGACCCTCTGCAGCACAAGTTTAAGTTGAGACTGAACCATAGCAAACACATTGTCCCATTCTCACAAGTTAAATCAGAAACCGCCAAGTATAGAGCCTATTTATTAGTGAAACCGTCAAGCTTATGTACTAAACATTATAACCGTGAAGACTGTGCCTCTGTTGGAGTAAAGTTCTGTTCAGCATCTTATACCTGTGTCGTCTGAAGTTCTTGCTGTGCAATTTCCTCTGCGGGGCAGTAACCCTCCTAAACCCCCTCCCACCTGTTACATTTGTCCATACTAAAGTCCATTACTCCATTGAAGTCGCCAATTAGTAGCAGTGGATAATCTGCAAGGGCTTTTTATCAATAGACTCCTGTACCACACCCAAGACATAAGGATTAAAGGGAGGCGGTAAATAAATTGAGACAATGATACATTGAAGATTTTGTATTGTACAGTCCAGGAGCACAAACTTTCCTTCTTTTTCTTCCCAATATGTATGGCAGGTTAATTTGCAGTTAGGGTATGTTCACACGCAAACTCAAAAACGTCTGAAAATACGGAGCTGTTTTCAAGGGAAAACAGCTCCTGATTTTCAAACGTTTTTTTAAGCCACTTGCGATTTTCTCTGCGTTTTTCGCTGCGTTTTTTACGGCCGTATATGGAGCTGTTTTCAATAGAGTCTATGTAAATGGCTCCAAAAACGTCACAAGAAGTGACCTGCACTTCTTTTTCGCTGCTGTTTTTTAAAAAAACGGCCCGTCGGAACAGAACGCCGTTTTTCCTATTGAAATAAATGGGCAGATGTTTGAAGAAGAGGACTTACTCCTAAAGTGAAGCAGGGATGAGTTAAAGCTCCGTCCAACAAACAAAAGAAGCTGGTGTGCCACCCATGCCGCATTGCGCCATTATTTGTGTAATGTTTGAAAGAGATTGTGCCTCTTTTTTGTAGAGCAGTGTTTACATCCCCTTGTGGATGTTTATATACCACTGGTCAGTAAATAATTTGTTGTTTGCATTACTTGGGTCTACTGTATTTTATTGCTTGCGACTAACCCTGCGGTCCTTGTCGGTACTTGGCCTTACATAGGGATACATTCTATAGACACGGTGAATGCTAACACTCAATTCCTATTTAGGCTAGGACTTCACAGAGACTGATTGATTTTAATTGATCTTATTATTAAATTCTATTACTTATTTAAGGGTTGCATGCAACTCAATGTATAGCTTTGTACTGCGGCTGTTGATTTGTAGCTAAAATAAATTAGTTGCATGCCAATGCGTTTCCATGATGGCCTTATTTTCACATTTCCAGGAAAAATAACAGAAGACCATCACAACACAGAGTTCTGAGTAAAGATGCTCCATATCAGGAGAGCTGACAGGTCCGCCTTAAAATGGGTAAATCACAGGTGACGTCTTTTCTGATTGTAGACTTTCTCTTTCCATTTTATCTCCAAGCCAGGACCGCTATGTTGTCTTCTCCTGACATAACATTACAGAGTTTGCTGCTGAGATATCTTTAGTTCTTCACTTCTGCAGCCATCTTCAGCTTCTAGAGCAACGTAAAGAATTCAGACCACAAAATAGACCCCTTAATTCATGCAGACCCCAGACCAGACCACCAAATAAATTTAGACACCAGCCTAAACCCCTATATAAATTCAGACCAGACCCCAGAACAGACCCAATTAACTGCAGACCCCAGGCAAGACTCCAAAATGTAAACCCCAAAACAGAGTAAATAAAATGAATGCAGACCCTAGACCAGACATCTAAATAATGTCAGACCTCAGACCAGACCCCTCAATTAATTGCAGACCACAGACCAGACCGCTAAATTCAGCCCCCAAACCAGAGTAAAGAAAATGGATTTAGATACCTGACCAAGACCTCTAAATAAATTCAAATCCCAGAACAGACCCTTAAATTCATGCAGATCCCAGATAAATGAGTTGGTCGATTGCAAGCAGCTTGTAATGAGGGCGAGCCGTATAACCTCCATTTCCAGCTTATAAACTGATTATGTTATTCAATTGGTTGCCTGTTTCTTTATATTAACTGTTTAGGTGCTCACTGTTAATGTATATTTGTGTATCTGTTGTGTTTCACTGTATAGAAGGTTTTGTCTTACAGGTTGGCCGGAGGACAGGCCGCAGTTCCCAGTGGCACTGTCTTATGTGCGGTGCTGTCACTGTACATAGCAATGAGAGGCTGCTGGACAGTGACAGGGGAGGTACAGGGGGTTTGGAAAGAAAGAGCCTGGTGCTGGCTGGGATCAGAGTGTAATGGCAGTGATGCGCTGCGCCACCATGAAGTCAGGTGAGACGGTGAGAGTCAATAACAAAGCAGAAAATAAGCTAACAAAATGACCTCTTATGGTCTGTAGGCTGATAGAGAAGGCCTATCCTACGTAGGGGTAGGCCTATAAGTGTAGGCTGTCACTGAAACATGCGTGGCTGAAGAGTACCGTCAGCCTAGAGTGGTTCGCTCTGAGGAGTCTACTGGGGCTGTGAGAATAGTCAGCCTGGCATGGGAACCAGTGGTCAGTAGAGCAGTACTGTGCTCAAACCCAGGAGAGGCTGTAACTAGGTCCTGATTAGGATAAAGAACGTTCCATGTATTAGAGGGCCGCTTAGATAGCTGCAGTGATGAATAGTTGCCCTGCAGGCCTGAGATGTGGCCTAGTAGTACACCCCTGAATTGTACTGGACTGGGTGCAGTAGTCACTACGACGAGTGGTGTGGTAGGAGCCCTTCAGCGTCAGGACCCTAGTAAGAGTGCATAGGAGCAGATATTTAATATAGTAAAAAGTATTAAAACTTATAAAACCCACTGTGTCAGTTGTATCGGGGCAGCCCCCTTCATCAGGAATACTGTGTTTCACAGCATTGAAACAATTTAAATGTCTCTATATTATATAAACAAACCTTTCTACGTTTACTCACGCAATACCGAAAGTGACGTTCCGAACTCTAAGGCCCTGTTTACACAGAGTTTTTTTGCAGGCGGAAAAATTTTGAGGCAGACTTTGACCTGCCTGCGATTTGCGCAGCATTTACCATTGCGTTTTTCGCCCGTGGCCACTGCGCGCCGCGTGCAAAAAACACTATGAAAAACACTTTCTCTGCCTCTCATTAATTTCAATGGGAGGTCAGAGGCGGAACTGTGAGCCGCTAAAAGCTGCTGCAGAAAAGAAACGCCTCCGCCTTCCATTGAAATTAATAGAAGACAGTTTCGGCCGTTTTTTGGTGCTGATTCCAATGCGGTTTCCGTGTCAAAATCAGCGTAAAAAAACTCAGTGTGATCTGGGCCTAAATCTCTTTATACTTCCTATAATGGACATATCTCTCTATGGCAGATGTTTCGGAAGAGGTTCTTTCTCACTCTTTTACCCTTTCTATTCCTCTTATACTTCATCCCAATTACATTATTTAATACAGGGAATTTGTTATATTTCTTTTTCCATGCAAAAATACATATATTAATAAAATAGGATAAAAACAACCAATATGAATCTATGGGGAATAGTAAAGACTCATTTACTTTACTCGTTCTCAAACTCTAATATTATTCCCAAACCCTATTCCTTTCTTTAGTATTTCTTATTTTTTGGATAGGATGGTGCGACTATATAATTTATTATCCTTGGTCTTTTTACGATCATTTGTGGGGCCCTTCTTACTTCATCTTTTAAAAACAGATCACTTAATAGTATTTCCCAATTTCTCTTTAGGATTCTTTTAATTTCTTCAATATTACCATTATATTTAGCAAAATAATGTCAGTCCAAATTTATCTTTCTCTTTTTTCCATCTTGCTTTTTTACAAGGTATAACTTTTCCCTGTTCCTTGTTATCTAGGCAGTCTTTCTGTTTCGTTTTTGACACCTTTTTCTTTACTCCCTCTATAATATTTTTTTTGCTATTTTACGCAAGCATACATCATAAGCACAAGAAAATAGACAAACGCACAAAAAACAAACCCAATCCCAAAAGACACAACCCAATTCAGGGCAGGAGGGTGGGAGCTAACTTTTGTACCTGTTATTCCTCCCGCTGCTTCCGGCTCAATGCCGAAAACAGCGGGAGGAACAGATACCGAACCCCAACTCCTCCCCTCTCCATCTCCTCCCTCTCCCTGCCTCCACTAACCCTTTCCCCCCTGATTGGCTAACCGTCCCTCCTATGGCAGTCATGGAGGCTTTCCCTTAAGCCCTCCGTGCTGCCGTCCAGCCTCGCCTTGACTGGCCTAAGTAGGGTCATGTGCTATTTTACCTTTTATTCCTCTTTTCCACCCATCCACCAAATAAGGACATGTGACAACCGAGATTGGATGTGAAATGGCCACAGCAGCCGTTTATTAATTTACATTATTCTTGAAATACAATTTAATCCAAAACATTCGGATAACTACTTTAGGAATTCGACCAGAGAATTCCTCCTATAATTCACATGACCCAACATGGGTCAGAATCATAAATAACAATCAACATTTTAACACTAAACAGAGCAGGGGAAGTCCTTGAAGCCAGTTTTTTTTTACAGATTTTCCTTTTAAGTTAGCCATCTGCAAACCACCAACAGCTATTTACCTCCAGCCGTAAACCAGCTCGGAGGCACTGCTCACCTCTGCAGATGGCTCCAACCACCAGAAGACCACTTCAAAGGGATAACACCCTATGAAGTCTTCAAATTATATACCTTTTTGGGGGACGCATACCCCCGATGCGACCCCCCACCATTTTGTACTGACCAACCTCCAGGACTCCCCCGCCACAGCGAAACAGGCCTTGACCACCTTAAGCCTGTGAGTCCCTCCAAACCACCACCGCCCTCTCAATTCCTTCTGCTAAGAACACGCTCCAAAAATCAATTCCAACCTCGGTCAAATGTACTCCATCATTCCGCCAATATCTTCCAACTCCTGACTCCAAATCCCTGTGTCGAACACAAATGCCCGGACACATCGCCGACCACAAGAGGGCAAACAACACTATCCGCTTACCCCGTCCTACTTGTCAGTCTTGGACCGCCACAAAAGCAACTCGAGTCTATCCCCATATAGACCCACATCCGCCTGTCGCAATCCTCCAGCCCTCACCGCACTAGGAGAAACCAACCCACCAATTCTGAGTGCTCCAAAAAACGCTAGAGAAAAAGCCAAACGAAATAACTCTACCTCATAAGGCGACGCAAACCCTTCATAGCTTGCCTTACCTAAAAATTCTTGGACGCATCTGGAAAACCCCGCAATTTAAATCCAAACGCCAACCCAGCAATGAAACGATTCACCTTAGCCAGAGAGAACTCCGCCTCCCAAGCATCCCCCAACCAGTATAACAATGCCACCAACCTGTTTTGATCCGTGCTGACGTTACCCAAGACTCTTACCCACTCCTCCCACTGCTGCCAACAAGCCAAATAAGTACTCCAAGTCGCACTAGCCAACGACCGTTCGATCAACCGTTCCACGGGACCGAAACCAGATCCCATAGATGTTCCGGGCAAGCCAAACCGAACAGCTCCGCTCCCGGTGCCAATTGACAAAATTGATCCCACTGCGAGCGAGAAAGAGCATCAGCGATACAATTATAAACCCCCGGTACATGCACCGCAACCACCCACGTGTTTAAGGACAAGCACACCAAGACTAAGTGACGCAACAACTGAACCACAGGTGGAGAAGATGCCGATACGTTATTAATCGCTAACACCACTCCCATGTTATCGCAGTGGAAACTAACCTTTTTATCCCTGAGAATGTGCCCCCAAATGGTCACCACAACCATGATGGGGAACAGCTCGAGCAGGGCCAGATTCCGTGTAAGACCACTGATCACCCAGCTGTGTGGCCAGTCCCACGCACACCATTGACCTGCTGCATACGCACCAAAACCACCGGACACCGCCACGTCAGTAAACAGCTCCAACTCGCTCATATCCTGTACCGGCGACATCCACAACGATCTACCATTATATTGCCCGAGAAACGCGTCCCAGATCTGCAGATCCGCCCTGTGTTCCACCCCAATCCTCACGAAATGAGGGGATGCCCGGATACCCGCCGTCGCTGCCGCTAATCGCCTACTAAAATCTCTACCCATTGGCATAATCCGACAGGCAAAGTTCAACTTCCCCATCAGAGACTGGAGATCGCGCAAAGTGATCTTCTTCAATCGGCAGGCACGCCTCACCTCTTGACGCAATGACAGTAATTTATCCTCAGGAAGCCTGCAGTCGAATTGCACTCGAATTGCATTGCAACCGAATCAATTTCGATCCCTAAAAAACAGATGGTAGTGACAGGGCCCTCAGTTTTACCAGGCGCCAGAGGAATTCCAAAATCCGTCGCAACCTTCTGCAAGGAATGCAATAAATAACCACAAATAGGAGAACCGCTAGGGCCGACGCACAAAAAAATCGTCAAGATAATGTATTAACGAATCCACACCAGCTACACCCTTCGTCACCCATTCCACAAAGCTACTAAATGCCTCGAAGTATGCGCAAGAAAGGGAGCACCCCATTGGAAGACACCTATCGACATAAAACCCCCCGTTCCAGAAGCAACCCAACAGCCGTTGGCTCTCCGGATGGTCCGGCAGCTAGCGAAAAGCCGCCTCAATGTCAGTTTTTGCCAACAACGCCCCAGGCCCTGCCTCACGCACTAACACCTCCGCTTTGTCAAATGACGTGTAAACAACCGAACATAAATCGTGATCTATCCCATCATTTACCGACGACCCCCTGGGAAAAGACAAATGCTGAATCAAATGGAATTTATGGGGCTCCTGCTTCGGCACAGTTCCCAAGGGGGATACCACTAGATTCTCTATCGGCGGCTCGACAAAAGGCCCGGCCATGCGACCCAACGAAACTTCCTTCAAAAGTTTTTTCGAAACGACCGCCGAGTGCAAATAAGCCGACTTAAGATTGCGCCGTGTAAGCGGAACCTCATACGGAGTAGGGGGAATAACAAAACCAAACAAAAACCCCTCATAAATTAACTTGGCTGAAACCCTATTCGGATATTCATTTAGATACGGGGCCATCCTTTCCACCCTCACCGGCGACAGCCCCTTGACCAACGGAAGAGGACTGAGTGCCTGACCGCTTCCCTTTTCGCATACATTTTTCAGCCCCATGCGAGGAGCCGTTGCACTCCGAACAGACATGCTTAAATTTACAAGTGGCCCCGAACTTACACTGGCCATCATTGAATTGCCAGCAGAACCCGAGTATTGACTCAGAGCCCTGTCCGGACTGACTAGACTGACCTCCTTGGCCAATGCTTCCGGGAAAGGACTGCTTAACCGGGGCCGTCACCCGCAACCAAAGCGCAATATTCTTCTGATCCCACCGAATCGCCGGCCGGACCGCCTTCCGCTGGCGAAACTGCTCATCATACCGCAACCACACCTGACCCCCGTACGCCCGATGAGCCTCCCCGATGGCATCGAAATAACAAAACAACGCTGAGCAATTTTCAGGTGCCTTTTCCCCAATCACACTCGCCAAAATAGCAAAAGCTTGCGACCAATTCACGAACGTCTGCGGGATAAGCCTATACCGCCGACGCTCCTCTTCCTCCTTCTTACTCTCATCCCGCTTGCCCTTATCCAAGTTGAACTTCGCAAGCGGCAGAAGAGAAAAAATTTCCACGTACTCGTCCTTCCAAATCCATTCCCGAACCTCCTGTTTAAGGTGGGCCACTAAAGGACCCTCAAAACAAACATAAACCTCGCCCCGAGCACGATCATCAAGCCAAATTCTGTCCCCGTCCTTCTGCGCCTTGGTTTGAACAGACACTGCCACTGCTTCCTTGGATGCCCCCGAAACTTCCCCAACCAGGGACCGCGGCTGTACATCACGAGGACCTTCCCAGACCACAGCCGGAACTGCAGGCGCCGCAGCCCTATCTAAGCGCCCGACTATTTTGCGCAAAATACCCACTAAATCCGATAAGCCATCGCGCCCGGCAACGCCACTACCGACAGCCGATACTTCTGCGCTCGCTGCCCCACCCCCAACACCCGACATGAAAATTGCTGGATACGGCAAAGTAGGAGTTACGCACCCACCAGGCTGCCCAGGCGCTGTGTTCCTGCCAGCCGGAAAATTCTGACCGTGCTGCAACTCGTCCAGCTCTCCATCTTCCAGATCCTCTCTCACTGACGACTGGCACTCGCACCAACATCTCCGACACGGGGACCCCGGCATGCTGACAGAGGGGCCGGCGACTTGCCGCCTGACCGCAAGGAACCAGACTTCCGACCGGACCTGTTGCCTCGTCGTCGTCGCTGTTCTTGGCATCCTCACCGAAGCCTGCCCCCTGGCCGGAACATCACCATGCGGGGCGGCCGTGGACTGCACCCTGGACACTGCATCTGAAGGCAGTGGCGTAACAGGGAGCCCGGCCTGTGACTCCCTGTGAACCGCTGAGCCCCGTCATGGCTGGGGATTCCTGCCAGGATGCAGGCCCTGGGAGGAGGCGGCCATCCCAGCAGCCGGCCTACAGTGTCCTTAGAAGGGCTCCCCCTGTACGTCGTGCCCGCTGGATCACATCCGGACTCAACCGTTCAGGGGGGCGGGACCACCGGGAGCGGCGGGGTGACCGAGCCTGAGCAACCGCCGCTCCCGACGATGCCCTCTGCTTTATTTCAGCAGGGGCAGCAATTAGCAACTCTCCCCCCCACCACCATGTCACCAGCGCCAGAGAGAGGGGCGGCGGAGGGGAGCGCATCCGGGCTAGCAGCCGACACAGAGCGCCCGGCTCGGCGCGCAGACGGGCCCGTCTGAGGTATCCTGGCCAGCGCTGCCACCGTCTCCTCCAACCACCCCGGACCGTGGAACTCCGCTGCCGCGCACAGCTGATCAAGCATGCTGACTGGAGACGCCATACTCGCAGGTAAGCAGGTCAGTGGGAGCTAACATTTTTACCTGTTATTCCTCCCGCTGCTTCCGGCTCAATGCCGAAAACAGCGGGAGGAACAGATACCGAATCCCAACTCCTCCCCTCTCCATCTCCTCCCTCTCCCTGCCTCCACTAACCCTTTACCCCCTGATTGGCTAACCTTCCCTCCTATGGCAGTCATGGAGGCTTTCCCTTAAGCCCTCCGTGCTGCCGTCCAGCCTCGTCTTTACTTTGTGACTTTTGCCTGATCAAACCGAGTTGTGATTCATTGTTTGCTCCATATAAATAACTATATATTTGATGTTGTGTACTTTCTGACCACCACTGCAATTCTTTGTTTTAGATGATTTTAACAGTTTTTATGAGATTATATTATTTTGTCTGTATTTATTGCACTAATAAAGATATTTTGTTATTGACCATGTGTCGTTTTGCTATATGGTTTTGTGGTATACATTTGTAGCTATTTGACAGGTATAATATGCTGCAATATATAAGTATTGTAGGATATTATAACAGCGATTGGACAGTTGGACCTTCAAGTCCCTAGTGAGACGAAAAAAAAATGTTAAAAAAAAGTTTAAAAAAATGTTATACAAAAATAAAAAAGTAAGAATTTAAAGTGATACATTTAAAACTCACCCTTTTTCCATTATCAAGAACTTAATTATTAGAAAAAATAATAAACTATGCAGAATTGGTATTGCCGCATCCGTAATGGCCTGAACTATAAAAATATTATGTAATTTATCCAATGCAGTGAACGCCATAAAAATAAATAATAAAAAAACAATACCAGAATTGCTATGTTTTTGGTCAAAAAGTTGCATGTATCCAAAAATGGTACCAATAAAAAAACATATAGCTCGTCTTGCAAAAAACAAGCCCTCATACAGCTCTGTCGACCAAAACATTTTTTTAAAGTTGTGGTTCTCAGATTGTGGCAACAGAAAAAATACATTATTTTTACAAAATAAATGTTATTGTGCAAATAGTTGTAAAACATAAAAAAGCAATATAAATTTGGTATCGCCAGAATCGTACTGACCCACAGAATAAAGTAAATATGTCAATTATAGTACACGGTGAATGCTGTAAAAAAAAGGATAAAAACAATAGCAGAATTGCTGTTTTTTGGTCACCACGCTACTCAAAAAAGAGGATAAAAAGTGATCAAGAAGTTGCATGTATCCAAAAATGGTGCCGATAAAAACTACAGACTGTCCCGCAAAAAACAAGCCCTCACACCGCTCTGTCACAAAAAAAAAGTTTTGGCTCTCAGAATATGGCGACACAAAATGTGCAGAGTTCGATCCAAAAGGGGAATAAGATCGGGCACCATTTATCAGTGCGACACAGGCCACAGAACTGCGGATTATTATTTATTTACCGCATAATTATATCCTCTTATTATGTACTGATGTACTCCGCACAGTTTACATATTCCCCCAGATTATAAACTGAAATACCAGCAAAACCCCAAACAGAAAAATTACCAAGCAAAATCTGTGCTTCATAAGCCAAATGGTGCTCCCTCCATTCTGAACCCTTCAGTGTGCCCAAACAGCAGTTTACATCCACTTATATGGCATCGCCATACCCGGGAGAACCCGCTTAACAGTTTATGATGTATTTGTCTTCAGGGGCACAATCTGGGTATAACATATCGTGCACTTAAATGGCATATCAGCGGAAAATCCACTGCACATTTTTCTAGTAAAAATAGTAGTATTGGGTCATACGCACTGCACCCTTTAATAAATGCATTGAGGGGTATATTTTAAAAAATGGGGTCACTTCTTGGAAGTTTTTGCTTTACTATTTGACCTCAGAGTCCTGCAATTGGGGGCAAATGCTATGGAAAAAATCACTAAAATAGACCTCAAATGCGCATGGTGCTCTTTCACTCCTTTAATCTAACACCACTAACACCAATCCAGCAAAATCTGCGCTCCTACAGACAAATGACGCTCCTTCTTTTCAGAGCCCTGCCGTGTGCCCAAACAGCTGTTTAGGGCCACATATGGGATATTGCTGTACTCAGGAGAAATTGGGTAAAAAATTGTGTGGTGTTTTTTTCTCCAATTACCCCTTGTAAAAATAAAACATTTGTGACAACATATGGGGTATTATCGTATTTGAGAGAACTTGATTTACAAATGTTGGTGTTCTTTTTCTCTTTCATTCTTTGTGAAAATGAAAAAAAATCGGAGCTGAAACGACTTTTTGTGTGAAAAATGTTTCGATTTTAATTTCTATGACCTAATTTCAATAAATTCAGCAAAACACCTGTGGTGTTAAAATGCTTACTATGCTCTTAGATTAATTCCTTGGGAGTGTAGTCCCGAAATGGCGTCTTTTTGGGGATGTTTCCTATGTTTTGGCACCACAAGACCTCTTCAAACATGACATGGTGCCTAAAATATATTCTAATAAAAAGGAGGCCCCAAAATCTAGTAGGTGCTCCTTTGCTTCTGAGGCCTGTGCTTCAGTCCACCAGGGCCACATGTGGGACATTTTTAAAAGCTGCAGAATCTGAACAATAAATATTGAGCTTAGTTTCTCTGCTAAAACCTTCTGTGTTACAGAAATAAAATGGATTATAATGGAATTTCTTAAAAAAATAATAATATATGTATATTTGTAAATTTCACCTCCAAAATGTTAACTAGTAACTATTTTGTGTTGTATTACTATCTGTCTTACAAGCAGATACACTCAAATTTAGAAAAATCTAAAATTTTCAAAAATGTCTCTAAATGTAGGTGTTTTTCACAAATAAACACTAAAGGTATTGACCAAATTTTACTATTAACATAAAGTACAATGTGTCACGAGAAAAAATTCTCAGAATCGCTTGGATAAAAGAATAGCATTCCAAAGTTATTACCAGGTAAAGTGACACAGGTCAGATTTGAAAAATGGTGTCTGAGCCTTAAGGCCCAAACTAGGCTGCATCATTAATGGGTTAAAGTGGTTTTACATCTCATAAAATGGGGGGAATACAATTAGGATATGTCATCACTTTCTGATCGTGGAGTTCTGACTGCCATGACTACTTGATGTTTAGTAAAGCCAATCCCTGTCTTTACAGTTTACCAAATGGGCCATCAATTGTCTTAGAAATGACCCAGATGAAGAGACTATGAAGGAATTCTTCAGTTCTCTTGACTATAAATGCAGCAGAGATTGTGGTATCCATAAAAATATAATGCAGCCATTTTTAATGAATACATATGGTTGTTGGCCTTCTACCCGCTCTGGTAGGCCTATGATATGTATAATTTACGCTGCATTCGTTCACATCAGGTATGACCGTCTTGTCTCAAGATGCCTAGATCGATTCTTACCACCTCTATTACCTTTCCAGGACATGGTACATGAGGTAATGGCTGCCCACAGCTTTTCTGATGCCTATTACAAGCTGGTAGGGGAATTGTGAAGCAGTATGTATTCAGGATTGTAAGGAGTAAGAGGGCTGAGCACAGGAGATGCAGCATGTAGCGTGTTCTTACCGATGCAGAGTCACATCCTCTAATGGGGGTCTTTAGGGTTTCTTAAAATTCAAAACTAAAATTATATATTTTAAGATAATATAAATGATTTCCCCCATGTCACACAGACAGAAATGATCATTTATCACCTATAAAGAATTCATCAGAGAACGTTCCCATTAAAAACTTCAATTTTATTATTTTCAATAAAAAAATACTCTATACAGTAAAGCAATTGATGAAAACACCCGGAAAAATTACAGATCACACTAAACTTTTCTAGAGGTACAAATCATACAATATCATCAAATTCATATTCCCAATGGTAAAGCCATACTGATATATGTAAATTATGGGTGTGGTCATAAAAGCAGCTCAAACCGGTTATAGCTATTGTGATGTCACAGAGCTTGGGTATAAACAATGATGTTGGTCACAGAGCTGTCACTATCAGTTGGATGTGACCGGTAAGTAATCTATCAATGCTACATCTGTACTTCACGCTAATTAATTTGTTTTATTAGGAACATTGAATTATTCCATCTCTAGAAGATATTGTGTGATAGTGGTAGTAATATGGTATTAGTATTAGTGTGCAATTAAATTGCTCAAGTGTCTTAGATTTGCAGGGTAAGTGGCCAAATTTGAGCTCCCTTATTAGCATTATGTTTACCACTTGTAAAAGAGAAATTTCAATATGCTCATATTGGAGGACTGTATATTAGGGGACTATAATTCCTTATATTATTTAGGTTCACCAGAAATAATTACAATTTAATTCAATTCTGAATTTTGATCAATTGATATAAAAATTATTAGTGGGGAATTGATACTGGTCTGGGGCTATTTATCATGGTTTGGGCTAGGCCCTTTATTTCCAGTGAATGGTAATGTAAAGACAATTTAGACCATTGCATGCTTCCGACTTTGTGAGACTAGTTTGGTAAAGACCCTTTTTCCCTGTTTCTGTATGACGTTGCCCCTTTGCACAAAGCAAGGTCCATAAAGACATGGAGTGATAAGTTTGGTGTGGAGGAACTTGACTCTCTGCACAGAGCCCTGATCCCAACATCAGAGCCTGAACTCACAAATGCTCTTTTAATTAAATCGGCAAAAATTCCAACAAACACGCTACAAAATCTTGTGGAAAGCCTTGTCAGAAGAAGTTATAGCCACAAAAGGGGGCCCAACTTCATATTAACATCCATGGCTTTGTAATGGGAAGTACCACAAGCTTATAATGGTGTAAAGGGTCAGCTGTCCACATCTTTTGGCCACATAGTGTATTTTGGGCTTATGTATTGTGATGTCATAATGATAAATCCATATTGAAATATGCAAATTATGGGTGAGGTCATAAAAGCAGCTCAACCCGGGTATAGCTATTGTGATGTCACAGAGCGTGGGTGTATACTATGGTGCTGGCCACAGAGCTGTCACTCATCAGTTGGATGTGACCGGTAAGTACTCTATCAGCACTACGTCTCTAGATGAGTCTCATCTATCAGTTTCTTTATGAATATTTTATTCTTAGGTACAATTCTGCTGTGTCTGCCATTTAAAGTTTAGTTTATATTTGGAACAGTTATACTAATATACTAAGAAGTTGCTAAATGGCAATATGGCGGCCTGTGACTTCTGCTCCAAAGACAGAATGCAGCTTGTAGACAAAAATTGCCATCTGTATTCTGCTGGTAAATTGATAAAGCAACCTCAAAGAAAGGGAATGTGAATGTCCTGCAGCCCTGAGAACTTATTATTGGAACCCTTCAGTTTATAACAGGAGTAATTCACGTAATAAATATTTAGTAGGGAATTACTAATTATGCATTTGAGGTTTTCTATTTGTGTAAAATACACAATTATTATTATTATTATTATTATTATTATTATTAATAATAATAATTACTAATATAAAAATGTTAGAGAAGTGATTTCTTAAGAACAGCCCTGACCCCGTAATCCTGTATCCTCAAAAGAAATTGTCATTTTTCATTAATATATATATATATATATATATATATATATATATATATATATATATATAAAGTAATAATGTCTATAACAAACGACAGAGGTTCTAAATTATAGTTAGTATCTCATATAAAAATTATATAAACCCCGGAAATGTCATACCATATGGACAATTCAACAACCAATACATTGTTCTAAAATCCAGACCCCAAGCAATGTCATTCACAGGGGGTCCAAGCCCCAAGACCCCAAGCAATGTGATCTTCAAACACGTCTGATTGTCCAGATCCTGTACTTGGAATACCCCTTTTATAACTAATTTCTCCAGCTGGTTTTCTTTAAGTTTTCCCTAACTATTTCTTTTTCTGGTCATTCTAGATCTTGCTGTTGGATTGACACTGTTGGATTACTGTGTTGCTTTTATGGTCAGCGATTTGTCCTATTTTCAGAGAACTAGAGGCGATTAGTTAAATTCAATCTTTACTGTCGCCTGGTTTTCTACCACGGACATTGGTGCAGTTTTGCACCCGGGTTATTAACCAACCATGCCCTTTTGGAAAAAATCAAAAAAATATCATGTGTCTCAGATTCTTGATAATGGAAATCTGATGAAAGAGATACCAACTATGGAGGAACCTAACATCTCACTCCAGAAGTTTTCCAACATCAAAGATATGCCAGCCGAAAAATGCAGCGATCCAAGTCACAGCAAACCTTGTGACATTGGCTCAAAGAACGCCAAGAAGAGCGCAATCAGGAGCTTGGGCAGCAGCGCTGTGATTGGCGCTAAAGACCTGGATCGCTGTTTCCCAAATAGACGTCTGAGATTATACGTTGCTACCTGGAATATGGAGGGAAAGGTGAGAAGTAATATACAATATCTATTGTGAACCATGAGTGTATCTGATCTAAGGCTATGTTCACACGGAGTATTTTGCCGAGTTTTTTGACGTGGAAACCGGATCGCAAAACTCAGCAAAAACGGCCCGAAAATGCCTCCCATTTATTTCAATGGGAGGCGTCGGCGTCTTTTTCCCGCGAGCAGTAAAACTGCCTCGCGGTAAAAAGAAGCGACATGCCCTATCTTCGGGCGCTTCCGCCTCTGACCTCTCATTGACTTAAATGGGAGGCAGATAAAGCGTATTTCGCAGTGTTTTATGCCCGCGGCGTTCAATGGCCGCGGGCGAAAAACGCCTTGAAAAACTCTGCGAAAATCGGCGTGCAGGGAGAGGAAAATCTGCCTAAAACTTCCAAACTGAATTTTGAGGCAGATATTCCTCCTGCAAAATACTCCGTGTGAACATAGCCTAAAGTTGGATAAATTTGCAGTTGGATATGAGATAGACATATTATATACTACCCTAGGCCCAAATTTTCTAAACATTTGGGCCAATCAATGTTGCTGCACACATTGCAAACTGTCAAACTAATAATCTATGTCTTTGGAATGGCAATGCCTCTGATCCTAAGACTGCAGCACTGGCCATAGTCTATAAAGACTAAAATCCAATTCGATCAGATATAATTTTTTGTAGGTGATATAGAAGATGTCAGTTTGGTTGGTGCTCTGTGTATACATTATTAATATCTTCATATTTTGAGCAGGAGTTCCCACAAAATCTAGAGGATCTGCTGTTGCCATCAGATGACACCAAAGACATTTACGTAATTGGCGTTCAGGAAGGATGTCCAAACAGGTAAGTCTTCTCAAGTTGTCTTACAACAGTCTATGTCTGCAAATGGACTACAGGTCGGCTGATTGAAATTCTCTCTTGACCTACTACTTATTGTAGGATCACTCCTAAATTTTCCTATTTATCCCCAGAGGTTATAATATTGATTATTTAATAAATGAGTTCAATATTTTAATCTGGTGTCATTTATTAATATGTAAACTTGAAATTGTGTCTTCTTGTAGATGGGAATGGGAGATAAAATTACAAGAGACTCTTGGTCCACACTACGTGCTATACCATTCATCCGGGCTCGGAGTCCTGTATCTCACCATCTTTATTCGACGGGAACTGATCTGGTTCTGCTCAGGTAAGATTCACTTTCTTACATTTACATAATAAGTCCTAATTGAAGTAATTAGTTTGAACTTATTATTTAGTCATTAGAACTAGATGTCTAAGAACCCAACTCTCAGATTCTTCACTGTGGAGTATTGGAGATCTGATAGTTTACTCCACAGTTACAAAGTGTGAAATGGTGTTGTAGTAATATTTCCAGCGTTTAATAGGAAACTATCTCTGTTTCATTGTTGCATGTTATACTATTAACCACTAACCCTTCTTCTTGTGTTTCATTTCTTATACAGAGGTAGAGCACACCCATGTAACAACCAGGCTATTCCACCATGTCAAAACTAAAGGAGCCTTGGGTGTTGCCTTCACCGTCTTTGGGACATCATTCCTGTTTATTAATTCCCATATGAGATGTAAGTATGTCTGTTTTTAATATATGACTATGTACAGTATTATTGTGTATAAAAGTGCTGCTGTTTAATAATAATAAGCTGGAATATATGAGATGACATGAAAAGATCTGTACTATTGATGTTTTGGTGTAAAATTAAAAGTTCTTCCTCATTTGGTCAAACTTCTTCTAATCCATCAAACTTATTCTACATAATGAGAGAATAATACTGGAAGGATAAACGGCCTAATGTCCTCTACAGACTGCTATAGAAATACATTATCCTCTGTCATGAAAATGATTGTGTCTTAGATTTACAGTAACAGAAATATCAGTGTGTCTGGTGTACAGAGTGCGGACCCAGATCATGGAACTCCACCAGTCTCATCTTCTAAAATGTCAATAGAAATACAATTAATATAAATACTATTTGTAAAAAATTGATTGTTGAGGGAACATTCAGACTACACAGCCCAAGAAGTAGATACGATACCTAGATAATATAAGATAAAGAAACCTATTGTCAAAGAAAACTTAAATGTGGTGGTTGTCCTAAATTCCAAGAGGTCATATTTACTGATATGTATATTTTTGTTGGCAGTTGGGGCAGTCTACAAGAGGATCCAGGACTATAAAACTATCACTGAGGGTCTCCGTCTGCCTCAAATTATTCCGGAAAGAATAAACTCCAATGCCTGTGAATATTACTTATGTGGTTGAACCTATCGATTCCTTTATCTCTCTATTTATCTCCATTGACTCTAATGCAGTCACGTGGTCTAATTGTGTCCTGTGTTTATCTCATTCTACAGTGGACGTCACCAGCCGCTTTGATCGAGTTTTTTGGTTTGGGGACCTCAATTTTCAACTGAAAGAGGACAGAAAAAACGTGGAATCTCTTCTGAAGAACATTAAAGGAAGAGATATGTCCAGTCTTCTCAAACATGACCATCTGAATGAAGCCAAGAACAACGGTACATTTACTAGTAGACAGATCTCTATCACTCCTCAGCCTGTATTATTACCACATACACCTCGACAGATCAATACAAATCACTGTCATGATGGTTCATATGTTCTCCACATTCTTATATAGCCCTACATCTCTTGCACATGTTTTTAATACTTTACATGTTTTTTTTTCTTTTAATTTAAGGGTCCATATTTGTAGGGTTTAAGGAGCACACCATTGAATTCCTTCCTACATATAAGTTCGACATTGGCACAGACACCTACGATACATCAGAAAAGCAGAGAGTCCCATCATATACGGTAAGATATCTTATTTCCAGGTCTACAGAGCTAAAGAAAGAATACATTTCATGATTTCATATAATAAATCCCCTCGCCCAAGGTAATGAATTGTTATTATAGATGGAGGAATAATTCTTAAGAACAAAGCATCCAGTCCATTTTGCTTGTAGTGAGTTTGTCATCGTCTCCCAGTGTAATATGTCTTCGCCTAGCATGGCTCAAAGATACTTATTTAATTAAATCTGTGTGACCAAGTCAAACCTTAAATGCAAGATAGTCTCAAAATTTATATTTCTTAAATAAAATAGGCCGAAATGTTCAGTCTATGATGTGCTATGAGGTTTATAAATAAATTATAATATGATTGCACTGATGATATTTGTTATTTTTATGACCTCTACAGGACAGGGTGTTGTTTAAAAGCCAATAGGAGGGAGATGTGCGAGTCCTGAAGTACGACTCTTGCCCTGTTTTGAAGACTTCAGACCACCCACCCGTTTTTGGTATCTTTGAAGTAAAGCTCAGACCTGGTTCAGATAAGTAAGTCATGATTTCCTCCATGTTGTTGGTATGATCCTTTCAGTAGCCGCCATTACTACATGGGCCTTATAGCCAGAGCTCACACTTTGGGGTAGGTGGCTGTATACCTGGGTGACAGTACTGGAGTAATCTAGGATGTGAAACAAAACAATTATTGTGTGGTTACCTGCTAACATTATCATATGTCTTACATCAATGTATTTCTCATTCCAGCATCCCATTGGCTGGTGGACGCTTTGACCGCAAGATCTATTTGAAGGGCATTAGGAGGTTAGGACAAAAAAAGTAGCTGCGTCTGTTCATGTCCTTACAGCACATAAGGTGAGAGCATTGTACTTGTCTATTATGTTTGCTGTGAGAATGTTCTTCCATCTCTTAAGTCTTCCTCTGTATCAGTAATTTATTTTATCAACCAACATAAAGAAATTGTAAATAAGTCATTCTATCTTCTAGTTCAATTTTCTTGTATTCAGATATTTATTTAATTTCTAAATGAAGGTTATAAGTTTTAGAAGAAAACTGTAAGCATGTATGTAGTATAATAGATTGGTGGGAATTGATTAAGACTGACGTTTCATACACCGGTCTTAATATAAAAAAACATGGAGTAAAATGTGCCTAATTTATTAAAAGGCCCACACCTTAACAACTAATAATCCATGTTATTATGATAAATGTGTCGGCCGCTGGTGGCTCTGCTCCTTCAGCTACTCTCTGTCCACTTTTTTAGAAAAGTGCCGTAAGCGGCAGAAACTACATGATAGATACAAGGAACATTGTTATTGATGTAAGACATTACTTGGCATCTTGCAGGACTCCTAAGGAACATTTACCATCTTAGGTGCATAAAACAATGATTCCACCTTTGTGAACATCAGAAAGTTCCTGTAACATCCTGAACAGCGCAGCTTTAGATCAAACCCATCGCTTGGATCAATCATCTTCAAGGTTTGTAGTGTAACCCCTAGGATCAAATAGGAAAATCCACAATAAAACCTCTTCTAGATTTTGTGACTGCCAAGAAACACACATTAGTAGAGCATTAATAGCAAATATTTCTCTTGCAGCATAAACATAAATTCCGCAGTATATCTGGCGAGAACTGCGCTCCCTGTGACCAGAGGAGCCGCCATCATTGCTGATAGAAAGGTAAGTTCCTCTAGATATGTCCCCTCTATATTTGGTAAGCAGCCTGAATGATGAATATTTAATAGGATTGTGTGCTTCTCCCCTCAGAAAAAGTCAGCAGATACAAACAGACCATCAACATCAATGCCAATAACAACCGAGGGCAGAACCCGCCATCTTACAAGTATTCCAATGGCGAGACTTAAAATTTTCTACATCTGTCACAGAAGAGACATCAGTGTGGTTACCGGTGCATCAATGTTACCCAGAAGACCAGGCACAGAACAGGAGAACATGTCATCTCTTCCTGTGTCTCTGGAATACAGATTTCCCACCCCTTACTGATACTACAGTATATACTGTGACATCTTCCATTGTTTTTGCTGGATCTTGTATAACATCATCTTTACCATTATATATTTTGATCCACAAAAACTTTAAATAAATCTTTAACATCAATTCATAAGTGTGACTGGTATTTATTAGTGTATTCAGTGCCCGGCTACAACTTAGCACAGTGTATACAATTCACTTATCCGACCCTTCACAGCGCTATTTGTGTGACATCGCATTTAATCCAGTGGTAGGTGACAGGACATTGTATCATATGTACACAATACAGAGAGTATGGAACGTGCCGCCATATGTACTGGATTAGATCCTGTGTTGGACAAAAAGTGACAGGAGATGTAAAATATTGATATATTTGATAGTTGTTTAAATTTCAGTTCCATAAAATGTAATGTTGGGCTCTCTTTACAAGCGGAGACAATCACATTAAGCAGGGAAGCCGCTAGGGTGACACAATCCCCACAGATCTCAGATTGGACAAACGGGCAGGATGAGAGCTGCCAGTTGAGATTGCCAGTTAGGGCAGAAGTTACAAAGTGACTGATCAACCAAAAATACTTTGTATTGCTAGCCTGAATGGCGTATCGCTAGCTCAGCATTTCATATGAGAAGAAAGACCCTCTGCAGCACAAGTTTAAGTTGAGACTGAACCATAGCAAACACATTGTCCCATTCTCACAAGTTAAATCAGAAACCGCCAAGTATAGAGCCTATTTATTAGTGAAACCGTCAAGCTTATGTACTAAATATTATAACCGTGAAGACTGTGCCTCTGTTGGAGTAAAGTTCTATTCAGCATCTTATACCTGTGTCGTCTGAAGTTCTTGCTGTGCAATTTCCTCTGCGGGGCAGTAACCATCCTAAACCCCCTCCCACCTGTTACATTTGTCCATACTAAAGTCCATTACTCCATTGAAGTCGCCAATTAGTAGCAGTGGATAATCTGCAAGGGCTTTTTATCAATAAACTCCTGTACCACACCCAAGACAGAAAGATTAAAGGGTGGCGGTAAATAAATTGAGACAATGATACATTGAAGATTTTGTATTGTACAGTCCAGGAGCACAAACTTTCCTTCTTATTCTTCCCGAATATGTATGGCAGGTTAATTTGCAGTTAGGGTATGTTCACACGCAAACTCAAAAACGTCTGAAAATACGGAGCTGTTTTCAAGGGAAACCAGCTCCTGATTTTCAAACGTTTTTTTAAGCCACTTGCGATTTTCGCTGCGTTTTTCGCTGCGTTTTTTACGGCCGTATTTGGAGCTGTTTTCAATAGAGTCTATGCAAATGGCTCCAAAAACGTCCCAAGAAGTGACCTGCACTTCTTTTTCGCTGCCGTTTTTAAAAAAAACGGCCCGTCGGAACAGAACGCCGTTTTTCCTATTGAAATAAATGGGCAGATGTTTGAAGAAGAGGACTTACTCCTAAAGCGAAGCAAGGATGAGTTAATGCTCCGTCCAACAAACAAAAGAAGCTGGTGTGCCACCCATGCCGCATTGCGCCATTATTTGTGTAATGTTTGAAAGAGATTGTGCCTCTTTTTTGTAGAGCAGTGTTTTCATCCCCTTGTGGATGTTTATATACCACTGGTCAGTAAATAATTTGTTGTTTGCATTACTTGGGTCTACTGTATTTTATTGCTTGCGACTAACCCTGCGGTCCTTGCCGGTACTTGGCCTTACATAGGGATACTATTCTGACTCCATGACCAGGCTGTAAGTTGTAGGGCCCTTGAGACAATCTCACTGTATATGTCTGTATTGAACCGGTACTTACACCAAGACACTGTCAGATAGCGTCAACTCAGCTGAAGAGGCACGTGGGAAGTTTCCAGAGAAGTTTATTTTCAGGCTGAAATACTTGTAATGTACACAAACCAGCAGGTGAAAAGATGATATTTTGCCAGAGTTGAGCAGGAGATGACTACACAGTATGGGAACCATGAGGAAAGACAACTAAGCACAGAAAGAAGGGAGGAGCTATTACCTCAGAGCCTAGCTACAGGGAGATAGCAGGGACAAACTAAATAAAGCAAAGCAACTGCAATAGGAGCATATAACATAACATGACAGTGAATAGAAACCTAAGTCGAGGGACATGACACTCCCCGTCTGAAATCTTTAGATTTCACAATAAAATCAAACTTGAAAGAATGTCCTTGAATAATGTCCAGTAGTGGATCCTGGAACCTGAAAGACAAAAAGAACATGCAAACAATGACAATAGTTATAGTCCAAGTCTGTTGCCGATAGTCCGCAACAGTAGGTATCCGCTTGTACAAGTTCCAAGTAAAAAACCCATCTTCGGATTGGGGAAGCCGCAACTTGCCAACACTTCCACCAACCCACTGTATATTCCAAATGGTAAGGTGTTCCAAATATAACACAGCTAGCAGCCAGCTGGGGACTGTGTCCTTTATGTGCCTTCTTTCTTTGGAAGAAGAAGCACTAGTTCAGTGATTGGGCGGAAGAAAACTCGCACTGAGCCTCCTTTGGTCACCTTGACCTCTACCTTTCGAGTCTTTCCATCATCACTAGGCATAACCTTGGTAACAAGACCCATTGGCCATTCATTGCGATGGGCTTCCTTATCCTTTAGAAGAACAAGGTCACCTTCCTGGAGGTTAGGTCTCGACGTCTGCCATTTGTGACGGCTTTGAAGTATGTGCAAATACTCTGTCTTCCAGCGGTGCCAGAACACGTTGGACAGGTATTGTACCTGTTTCCATTGGCGTCGGTAAATGTCGCTGTGGTCAAAGATTCCCGCAGGGATTGCAGCAGTCCCGATCTTCTGGGTAAGAAGCGTAGCTGGGGTAAGAATAACTGGGGAATCAGGGTCCGAGGATACTGGGACTAGTGGCCTTGCATTGATTATGGCGGACACCTCTGCAAGAAAGGTGACCAAGATCTCATGAGTAAGCAAAGACTTGTGATCCAGCAACATGGAGTCAAGGATTTTGCGTGCAATTCCAATCATGCGTTCCCATGATCCTCCCATGTGAGACGAATGTGGAGGGTTAAACACCCATGTGCACCCATTGTTAGACAAGAAATTGTCTAACTGCAGTTCTTTGCTGGCTCCCACGAAGTTAGTGCCGCAGTCAGACCTCAGTTGCTTGACGGGTCCTCGGATAGAGAAGAATCTTCGGAGGGCATTGATGAAGCAAGAAGAATCCATAGACTCAATCACTTCAATGTGTACTGCTCGGATGCTGAGACATGTAAACAGCACAGCCCACCGTTTGCTGTTTGCGACTCCACCACGGGTCCTTCGTGTAACAACTGACCATGGGCCAAAGACATCCACCCCAACATGAGTAAAGGGCGGTTCCGTACTTAGCCGGTCTGCTGGGAGATTTGCCATTTGTTGTTGATGGTGTCTTCCTCTTAACTTATGACACTTGACACATTTATGGAGCACGGAGGAGATGCATCTCTTCATCCCTACGATCCACAAGCCGGCTGACCTGATGGCACCTTCCGTAAACTGTCTGCCTTGGTGCTGCACTCTTTCATGATGGTGTCGGACCAATAGTGTAGCAATATGATGCCGACCTGGTATAATGACAGGATTTTGTTCCTTGCTACTTAGATCAGATCTCACTATACGGCCGCCCACTCTCAGCAATTTGTGATGATCAAGCACTGGATTCAGTTCAAAGAGTGCACTGCTCTTGGAAAGATTGATACCCTTTGTAATATTGTCAATATCCTGACTGTATACTTCTTGTTGCACACAACGGGTAATGACTTCTTCAGCATGTTCGATGTCTGCGACAGTAGGGTGTTCTTTACAGATATGCCAGCCATGACACTCTGATGTGTCCTTAGCAAAGCAGTGAGCGATATGAATTAGGTGAGCAACAGCTCGCACAATAGATGACCAATTTGAGAAGCGCTCAAAGCGATGTGACTTCAGCTTCAATTTTGGAATTACAGAAGTGAAGAGCGTGGTATTTGTAGGCCTGATTTCCTTGTCAGACTCGGGATCCACCATCTCATAGGTGGTGTTGGTAGGAATTAAACAGGGATCCTCATACAAGAATCTTGGAGGTGACAACCACATGTCACATAGGCCTGCTGCCGGTTCAGGTCTTGTTCCACGATCAGCTGGGTTAAGGTCAGTGGAGATGTACTGCCACTGCCCAGGAGTAGAAAAACTTCTAATGCGTTCTACTCTGTTGCTGACATATACATAGAATTGTTTTGTTTGGTTGTATATATAACCAAGCACAACTTTACTATCTGTGTAGAAAGCAAATGAATCAATTGCAATGTCCATTTCGTTTTTAATAACTTCAGCAATCTCTACTGCTAGCACAGCTGCACAAAGCTCAAGTCTTGGCACAGAGTGTGCAGGTTTTGGGGTTAGTTTGGCCTTACCCAGGACAAATCCACAGTGAGGCTTGTTGGTTCCTGGGATTCTCAGATAGGCTACTGCAGCTATGGCTTCGATAGACGCATCAGAGAAAATGTGTATTTCTCTTCTGATGGCAGCTGAAAGAGAGCTGGGAACGTAACAACGTGAGACTTGGAGTTGTTCTAATATTTTCAGAGACTCCTTCCATATCTTCCACCTTTGTTGTTTCTCAATAGGCAGAGAAGTATCCCAGTCTATGTTCTCGGTGGTAAACTGTCTCAGCAATTTCTTGCCTTGAATGGTGACAGGGGCTATGAAGCCAAGAGGATCATAGATGCTGTTCACAACAGATAAAACTCCTCGCTTGGTAAAAGGTTTGTCACTGGCTGACACTTGGAAGGTGAATGTGTCTTGCTTAATGTCCCACAGCAAACCTAGGCTTCGTTGTATAGGAGGAACATCAGAACCAAGATCGAGGTCTTTCAAGTTGGTTGCATGATCTTCAGAGGGGAACGCTTTCATTACCTTCTGGCTGTTAGAGATAATCTTGTGAAGTCTGAGATTTGCTACAGACAGCATTGCCTGCGTTCTGGTGAGGAGATCGATTGCCTCTTCACTTGTGGGTAAGGATTTAAGTCCATCGTCTACATAGAAGTTCTTCTCAACAAATTGACGAGCATCAGATCCATACCCCTTCTCACCTTCCTGGGCTGTCCTTCTCAATCCATAGATTGCTACAGCAGGAGAGGGGCTGTTGCCGAAGACATGTACCTTCATCCGGTAATCTGTGACCTTGTTGTTGACATCATTGTCTTTGTGCCATAGAAACCTGAGGTAGTTCCTGTTGTCTTCCTTGACAATGAAGCAGTGGAACATTTGCTGGATGTCAGCCATTACTGCAACAGGTTCTTGTCTGAAGCGGATGAGTACTCCTATGAGGTTGTTGTTTAGGTTAGGCCCAGTGAGGAGCAGGTTGTTTAGAGAAACGCCTTCATGCTGAGCGCTGGAATCAAACACCACTCTGATTTGATTAGGCTTGCGAGGGTGATACACGCCAAAGGATGGAAGGTACCAGCATTCTTCTCCTTCCTTTAGTGGTGGTGCAGGTTCTGCATGATCTCTATCAAATATATTTTGCATGAAGTCTACAAAATGTTTTTCCATCTCTGGTTTCCTCTTTAGGGTGCGTTTTAAAGAGGAAAATCTCGAAACTGCTTGCTGTAGATTGTTTGGTAATTTTGGTCTTGGGGAACGGAAAGGCAAAGGTGCTACCCAGCTGTTAGACTCATCCTGAGCAAATTCTTTGTCCATAACCTTGAGAAATTCTTTATCCTCTCTTGCAAGTGCCAACTTATTGTCTTCACTTGTAGAATTGAACACTGTTGCTCCAAGACTGTCATCCCAGGACAGGAATGTGTTCATATTATCTTGGTGGTCAAGCTGCCACTTACTGTTGTTCAGCTTCTCTTTCACCCAGTAATGGTGTGGGCATGGCTGAAAATAAGTGTTGCGACCATTTGGCAAAATGTGAGTTTTAAATGAGGAAATCTTGGTAGGCTTCTTCATCTTGTCTATACAGACGTTGCCTATGATAACCCAACCTAAATCAAGGCGTTGGGCAAACGGAGCATCATGTGGTCCGTTGATTTGCTGGCGTACCTTATGTACCCTGAGAATGTCTCTACCGAGCAGAAGTAGGATCTCTGCACTCTTGTCAAGGGCTGGTATTTCTTTCGCTATAGCCCTTAGATGAGTGTGATGAAGAGCAGCCTCTGACGTAGGAATCTCATCTTTGTTGGATGGTATCTGGTTGCACTCAACAAGTGTGGGTAAGGGTATCTCCTGATTGTTGAGAGAAGCCACTATAAGTCCACTGGCTCTTCTTCCGGAGACCTCTGTAATGCCACTACAAGTACCCAAGGTGTAAGGGTAAGCATCTCCTTTTAAGTTGAACAGGTCAAAGAGTTCTGATCTTGCGAGTGAACGGTTGCTCTGATCGTCCAGGATGGTATACACCTTTACGGCCCTTTCCGGTTGACCCTTGGGGTATACGTTGACTAGACATATCTTTGCGCAGGACTTGTCGCAAAGGTCGTCTCCGCAGACTTCTGTGCATGAAGAAGATACAGTAGTAAGATTTGCTGCTTGCTCTGCATTCTCCCCGCCATGATTTATCGCAGGAGTGGAATGTGCAGGTGGAGCAGGACTGAATTGAGATGGATGGAGCGCTTGCACATGGTCCTCACAGCCGCACTCTATGCATTTAATAGTAGTTTTACAGTCTTTAGCGAAATGTTCAGTAGACGCACAACATCGGTAACATACCCTAAATTTCTTTAGAAGCTCTTTGCGTTCCTGGAGCGGTTTCTTTCTGAAGCCAATGCATTTCTTGAGAGGATGTGGCTTCTTATGAATAGGACATAGGCGATTAGGATTTTCAATCTTTTCACCTTGGTTGTACTTGTCTGGAGCTGATGAGGGTGTGGGAAGGACATCAGTCTTTTTCACTGACACTGGACCTCTGTGGTTTCTATAGTTAGAACGTGGGCTGTCGTACTTAGGATGGGGTGAACCAGGACCACTGGACTCACTGGAGGTAAAGCTTGGGTCATTCTTGGATTCTGCAATGTTCCTGATAAATTCACAGAAGTAAGAAAATGGAGGAAAGGAGACTTGCTTTTCTTTTTTGTATCTCGACCCAAGTGTAGTCCACCTTTCTTGAATATTGTACGGCAGCTTGGAAACTATTGGGTTTACCCCACGAGCTGTGTCTAGGTAACTGAGGCCAGGTAGGTGTGGGTCTGCCTTGGCCAGCTGGAGCTCTAAGAGTAGGTCGCTGAGCTCTTGGAATTTTTCATTGTCTTTGCCAGATATTTTTGGAAAACCTTGCAGCCGTTTAAACAGAGCATTCTCTATGGCTTCAGGACTGCCAAAGCTTTGTTCCAGTCTCTCCCAAGCAGCGATGAGGCCTGCAGTTGGATTCTCAATGTGGACAGATCTCAATCTCTTGACACGTTCTGTAGACTGTGGACCGAGCCACCTGATCAGCAGATCTAGTTCTTCAGCAGCAGTAATGCCAATGTCACTAATAACGGTTCTGAAGGCACATTTCCAGCCCCTGTAGTTCTCAGGCTGGTCGTCAAACCTTGTGAGGCCGGTTTTAGTAAGTTTGCGGCGAACCATGTATCTTGCAAACTCTGTCATGTCAGTTCTCTCTGACTTTGGGCAGAGTATTGCTGGCTGAGTAGTGCTGATCATATTATTTGCAGAGTTCTGGCTAAGAGACATAGGGAAATACGGGTCTGCACGGGCGTTCAATCCAGGAGATAGTTTAAAGTCCATAGGTTTAGCTACACATGGAACTGGAACTATGTGGTTGTCAGGAGTCTGGTGACTTGCTAGCATATTGGATTGCACCTGGGCGTCTGTGTAATGAGCTTGCTGAGGTGCAGGGTTCTGGTGCAATGTGGTATGTGGAGAAAGGTAAGGATGACAAATTGGTAATGCATTGTACTGACCTTGGATGCAGAATGCTGCAGAAGAATCTGTGCCCCGTTGCTCTGGAGAAATATTTGCGCTGTCAGGATCATTAGCAGCAATCACAGGTTCACTGTTTTGGCTTAGTACGTAGTCTCTTGTGCGCTTAAGAGGATCTTCTACCTCCACTTCACATACACTGATGCTGTCTCTTTCACTTCCCCTGGCAGCTTCTTCTAAAACCTTTAACCTTGCCATAGCTGTGGCATGCTCGCATTGTTTGTTTAAAGTTTCTATTTCCGCCTTTTGGCGCGCTGCATCGGCTTCCATATCTGCCTTTTGGCGCGCTGAATCGGCTTCCATATCTGCCTTTTGGCGCGCTGCATCGGCTTCCATATCTGCCTTCTGGCGCGCTGCATCGGCTTCCATATCTGCCTTCTGGCGCGCTGCATCGGCTTCCATATCTGCCTTCTTTTGCGCAAAGACGGCCTGTATTTTAGTAGCCTCTGCTTCTGCCCGCGCTCTTATGAGCTGTTCGCTGAGCGTGGAATATTTTGAAGATCTTGACTTAGAAGATAGTTTTGAACGACTGGTAGACTTAGAAATGCGAGACGACGTTTCCTGTAATTGCGCGATTCTTGCCTCTGTGTTAGACTTAATTTTGCATACTAGGCTGTCTCGTTCCAAATTAAGTTTCTGGAAGCTTTCAAATTCTTCTAAAGAATCCTTTGTATTAAGTTTCTTCAAAATGCCAACATATTCCTGGCTTTTCAGTGAATAATGTTCATATGCTGTACAAAGCTGTTCTAGAGCTCCCTCTAGTGGTGAAACATTGTGAGCAGGCTGTGAGATGGTGGAGATGTGACTCAGCAATCTTTGCCAGAAGTTTGAGACAGCAGAAGAAAGTTCATGTTTTGCACCTTCTAGATTCTCTGTAACCTTCCATGTAGGCTTAGCAGAGCGTTTAGCTCTCTCACTATACTGCAGACTAGGATCCATACTTTCTTCTGACTGTAGGTACTGTTCACCTTGAGAAGACTGTGCAATGTTCTCTTCAGACATGACACCTCACAGACAGGATGTGGATAATACAGAGGTGGGGGTGCTAGCTTGCTAGAAGGGTCTATGCTGTGGGGTCACACACACTGATGATTTCTTCTGCAGGCAGTTGCTTGTGTGTGACTATCTCTGCAGGAGCTGCACACTGACTATACAGCTGGATCTGGCAGATATATAATCATCTTTTCACTATTCTGACTCCATGACCAGGCTGTAAGTTGTAGGGCCCTTGAGACAATCTCACTGTATATGTCTGTATTGAACCGGTACTCACACCAAGACACTGTCAGATAGCGTCAACTCAGCTGAAGAGGCACGTGGGAAGTTTCCAGAGAAGTTTATTTTCAGGCTGAAATACTTGTAATGTACACAAACCAGCAGGTGAAAAGATGATATTTTGCCAGAGTTGAGCAGGAGATGACTACACAGTATGGGAACCATGAGGAAAGACAACTAAGCACAGAAAGAAGGGAGGAGCTATTACCTCAGAGCCTAGCTACAGGGAGATAGCAGGGACAAACTAAATAAAGCAAAGCAACTGCAATAGGAGCATATAACATAACATGACAGTGAATAGAAACCTAAGTCGAGGGACATGACAGATACATTCTATAACACTCAATTGCTATTTAGGCTAGGACTTCACAGAGACTGATTGATTTTAATTGATCTTATTATTAAATTCTATTACTTATTTAAGGGTTGCATGCAACTCAATGTATAGCTTTGTATTGCGGCTGTTGATTTGTAGCTAAAATCAATTAGTTGCATGCCAATGCGTTTCCATGATGGCCTTATTTTCACATTTCCAGGAAAAATAACAGAAGACCATCACAACACAGAGTTCTGAGTAAAGATGCTCCATATCAGGAGAGCTGACAGGTCCGCCTTAAAATGGGTAAATCACAGGTGACGTCATTACAGAGTTTGCTGCTGAGATATCTTTAGTTCTTCACTTCTGCAGCCATCTTCAGCTTCTAGAGCAACGTAAAGAATTCAGACCACAAAATAGACCCCTTAATTCATGCAGACCCCAGACCAGACCACCAAATAAATTTAGACACCAGCCTAAACCCCTATATAAATTCAGACCCTAGACCAGACCCCAGAACAGACCCAATTAACTGCAGACCCCAGGCAAGACTCCAAAATGTAAACCCCAAAACAGAGTAAATAAAATGAATGAAGACCCTAGACCAGACATCTAAATAATGTCAGACCTCAGACCAGACCCCTCAATTAATTGCAGACCACAGACCAGACCGCTAAATTCAGCCCCCAAACCAGAGTAAAGAAAATGGATTTAGATACCTGACCAAGACCTCTAAATAAATTCAAATCCCAGAACAGACCCTTAAATTCATGCAGATCCCAGATAAATGAGTTGGTCGATTGCAAGCAGCTTGTAATGAGGGCGAGCCGTATAACCTCCATTTCCAGCTGATAAACTGATTATGTTATTAAATTGGTTGCCTGTTTCTTTATATTAACTGTTTAGGTGCTCACTGTTAATGTATATTTGTGTATCTGTTGTGTTTCACTGTATAGAAGGTTTTGTCTTACCGGTTGGCAGGAGGACAGGCCGCAGTTCCCAGTGGCACTGTCTTATGTGCGGTGCTGTCACTGTACATAGCAATGAGTGGCTGCTGGACAGTGACAGGGGAGGTACAGGGGATTTGGAAAGAAAGAGCCTGGTGCTGGCTGGGATCAGAGTGTAATGGCAGTGATGCGCTGCGCCACCATGAAGTCAGGTGAGACGGTGAGAGTCAATAACAAAGCAGAAAATAAGCTAACAAAATGACCTCTTATGGTCTGTAGGCTGATAGAGAAGGCCTATCCTACGTAGGGGTAGGCCTATAAGTGTAGGCTGTCACTGAAACATGCGTGGCTGAAGAGTACCGTCAGCCTAGAGTGGTTCGCTCTGAGGAGTCTACTGGGGCTGTGAGAATAGTCAGCCTGGCATGGGAACCTGTGGTCAGTAGAGCAGTACTGTGCTCAAACCCAGGAGAGGCTGTAACTAGGTCCTGATTAGGATAAAGAACGTTCCATGTATTAGAGGGCCGCTTAGATAGCTGCAGTGATGAATGGTTGCCCTGCAGGCCTGAGATGTGGCCTAGTAGTACACTCCTGAATTGTACTGGACTGGGTGCAGTAGTCACTACGACGAGTGGTGTGGTAGGAGCCCTTCAGCGTCAGGACCCTAGTAAGAGTGCATAGGAGCAGATATTTAATATAGTAAAAAGTATTAAAACGTATAAAACCCACTGTGTCAGTTGTATCGGGGCAGCCCCCTTCATCAGGAATACTATGTTTCACAGCATTGAAACAATTGAAATATCTCTATATTATATAAACAAACCATTCTACGTTTTCTCACGCAATACCGGAAGTGACGTTCCGAACTCTAAGGCCCTGTTCACACAGAGTTTTTTTGCAGGCAGAAAAATTTTGAGGCAGACTTTGACCTGCCTGCGATTTGCGCAGCATTTACCATTGCGTTTTTCGCCCGTGGCCCCTGCGCTCCGCATGCAAAAAACACTGTGAAAAACACTATCTCTGCCTCTCATTGATTTCAATGGGAGGTCAGAGGCGGAACTGCGAGCCGCTAAAAGCTGCTGCAGAAAAGAAACGCCTCCGCCTTCCATTGAAATTAATAGAAGACAGTTTCGGCCGCTGATTCCAATGCGGTTTCCGTGTCAAAATCAGCGTATAAAAACTCAGTGTGATCTGGGCCTAAATCTCTTTATACTTCCTATAATGGACATATCTCTCTATGGCAGATGTTTCGGAAGAGGTTCTTTCTCGCTCTTTTAATTCCATCATCACTAGGCATAACCTTGGTAACAAGACCCATTGGCCATTCATTGCGATGGGCTTCCTTATCCTTTAGAAGAACAAGGTCACCTTCCTGGAGGTTAGGTCTCGACGTCTGCCATTTGTGACGGCTTTGAAGTATGTGCAAATACTCTGTCTTCCAGCGGTGCCAGAACACGTTGGACAGGTATTGTACCTGTTTCCATTGGCGTCGGTAAATGTCGCTGTGGTCAAAGATTCCCGCAGGGATTGCAGCAGTCCCGATCTTCTGGGTAAGAAGCGTAGCTGGGGTAAGAATAACTGGGGAATCAGGGTCCGAGGATACTGGGACTAGTGGCCTTGCATTGATTATGGCGGACACCTCTGCAAGAAAGGTGACCAAGATCTCATGAGTAAGCAAAGACTTGTGATCCAGCAACATGGAGTCAAGGATTTTGCGTGCAATTCCAATCATGCGTTCCCATGATCCTCCCATGTGAGACGAATGTGGAGGGTTAAACACCCATGTGCACCCATTGTTAGACAAGAAATTGTCTAACTGCAGTTCTTTGCTGGCTCCCACGAAGTTAGTGCCGCAGTCAGACCTCAGTTGCTTGACGGGTCCTCGGATAGAGAAGAATCTTCGGAGGGCATTGATGAAGCAAGAAGAATCCATAGACTCAATCACTTCAATGTGTACTGCTCGGATGCTGAGACATGTAAACAGCACAGCCCACCGTTTGCTGTTTGCGACTCCACCACGGGTCCTTCGTGTAACAACTGACCATGGGCCAAAGACATCCACCCCAACATGAGTAAAGGGCGGTTCCGTACTTAGCCGGTCTGCTGGGAGATTTGCCATTTGTTGTTGATGGTGTCTTCCTCTTAACTTATGACACTTGACACATTTATGGAGCACGGAGGAGATGCATCTCTTCATCCCTACGATCCACAAGCCGGCTGACCTGATGGCACCTTCCGTAAACTGTCTGCCTTGGTGCTGCACTCTTTCATGATGGTGTCGGACCAATAGTGTAGCAATATGATGCCGACCTGGTATAATGACAGGATTTTGTTCCTTGCTACTTAGATCATATCTCACTATACAGCCGCCCACTCTCAGCAATTTGTGATGATCAAGCACTGGATTCAGTTCAAAGAGTGCACTGCTCTTGGAAAGATTGATACCCTTTGTAATATTGTCAATATCCTGACTGTATACTTCTTGTTGCACACAACGGGTAATGACTTCTTCAGCATGTTCGATGTCTGCGACAGTAGGGTGTTCTTTACAGATATGCCAGCCATGACACTCTGATGTGTCCTTAGCAAAGCAGTGAGCGATATGAATTAGGTGAGCAACAGCTCGCACAATAGATGACCAATTTGAGAAGCGCTCAAAGCGATGTGACTTCAGCTTCAATTTTGGAATTACAGAAGTGAAGAGCGTGGTATTTGTAGGCCTGATTTCCTTGTCAGACTCGGGATCCACCATCTCATAGGTGGTGTTGGTAGGAATTAAACAGGGATCCTCATACAAGAATCTTGGAGGTGACAACCACATGTCACATAGGCCTGCTGCCGGTTCAGGTCTTGTTCCACGATCAGCTGGGTTAAGGTCAGTGGAGATGTACTGCCACTGCCCAGGAGTAGAAAAACTTCTAATGTGTTCTACTCTGTTGCTGACATATACATAGAATTGTTTTGTTTGGTTGTATATATAACCAAGCACAACTTTACTATCTGTGTAGAAAGCAAATGAATCAATTGCAATGTCCATTTCGTTTTTAATAACTTCAGCAATCTCTACTGCTAGCACAGCTGCACAAAGCTCAAGTCTTGGCACAGAGTGTGCAGGTTTTGGGGTTAGTTTGGCCTTACCCAGGACAAATCCACAGTGAGGCTTGTTGGTTCCTGGGATTCTCAGATAGGCTACTGCAGCTATGGCTTCGATAGACGCATCAGAGAAAATGTGTATTTCTCTTCTGATGGCAGCTGAAAGAGAGCTGGGAACGTAACAACGTGAGACTTGGAGTTGTTCTAATATTTTCAGAGACTCCTTCCATATCTTCCACCTTTGTTGTTTCTCAATAGGCAGAGAAGTATCCCAGTCTATGTTCTCGGTGGTAAACTGTCTCAGCAATTTCTTGCCTTGAATGGTGACGGGGGCTATGAAGCCAAGAGGATCATAGATGCTGTTCACAACAGATAAAACTCCTCGCTTGGTAAAAGGTTTGTCACTGGCTGACACTTGGAAGGTGAATGTGTCTTGCTTAATGTCCCACAGCAAACCTAGGCTTCGTTGTATAGGAGGAACATCAGAACCAAGATCGAGGTCTTTCAAGTTGGTTGCATGATCTTCAGAGGGGAACGCTTTCATTACCTTCTGGCTGTTAGAGATAATCTTGTGAAGTCTGAGATTTGCTACAGACAGCATTGCCTGCGTTCTGGTGAGGAGATCGATTGCCTCTTCACTTGTGGGTAAGGATTTAAGTCCATCGTCTACATAGAAGTTCTTCTCAACAAATTGACGAGCATCAGATCCATACCCCTTCTCACCTTCCTGGGCTGTCCTTCTCAATCCATAGATTGCTACAGCAGGAGAGGGGCTGTTGCCGAAGACATGTACCTTCATCCGGTAATCTGTGACCTTGTTGTTGACATCATTGTCTTTGTGCCATAGAAACCTGAGGTAGTTCCTGTTGTCTTCCTTGACAATGAAGCAGTGGAACATTTGCTGGATGTCAGCCATTACTGCAACAGGTTCTTGTCTGAAGCGGATGAGTACTCCTATGAGGTTGTTGTTTAGGTTAGGCCCAGTGAGGAGCAGGTTGTTTAGAGAAACGCCTTCATGCTGAGCGCTGGAATCAAACACCACTCTGATTTGATTAGGCTTGCGAGGGTGATACACGCCAAAGGATGGAAGGTACCAGCATTCTTCTCCTTCCTTTAGTGGTGGTGCAGGTTCTGCATGATCTCTATCAAATATATTTTGCATGAAGTCTACAAAATGTTTTTCCATCTCTGGTTTCCTCTTTAGGGTGCGTTTTAAAGAGGAAAATCTCGAAACTGCTTGCTGTAGATTGTTTGGTAATTTTGGTCTTGGGGAACGGAAAGGCAAAGGTGCTACCCAGCTGTTAGACTCATCCTGAGCAAATTCTTTGTCCATAACCTTGAGAAATTCTTTATCCTCTCTTGCAAGTGCCAACTTATTGTCTTCACTTGTAGAATTGAACACTGTTGCTCCAAGACTGTCATCCCAGGACAGGAATGTGTTCATATTATCTTGGTGGTCAAGCTGCCACTTACTGTTGTTCAGCTTCTCTTTCACCCAGTAATGGTGTGGGCATGGCTGAAAATAAGTGTTGCGACCATTTGGCAAAATGTGAGTTTTAAATGAGGAAATCTTGGTAGGCTTCTTCATCTTGTCTATACAGACGTTGCCTATGATAACCCAACCTAAATCAAGGCGTTGGGCAAACGGAGCATCATGTGGTCCGTTGATTTGCTGGCGTACCTTATGTACCCTGAGAATGTCTCTACCGAGCAGAAGTAGGATCTCTGCACTCTTGTCAAGGGCTGGTATTTCTTTCGCTATAGCCCTTAGATGAGTGTGATGAAGAGCAGCCTCTGACGTAGGAATCTCATCTTTGTTGGATGGTATCTGGTTGCACTCAACAAGTGTGGGTAAGGGTATCTCCTGATTGTTGAGAGAAGCCACTATAAGTCCACTGGCTCTTCTTCCGGAGACCTCTGTAATGCCACTACAAGTACCCAAGGTGTAAGGGTAAGCATCTCCTTTTAAGTTGAACAGGTCAAAGAGTTCTGATCTTGCGAGTGAACGGTTGCTCTGATCGTCCAGGATGGTATACACCTTTACGGCCCTTTCCGGTTGACCCTTGGGGTATACGTTGACTAGACATATCTTTGCGCAGGACTTGTCGCAAAGGTCGTCTCCGCAGACTTCTGTGCATGAAGAAGATACAGTAGTAAGATTTGCTGCTTGCTCTGCATTCTCCCCGCCATGATTTATCGCAGGAGTGGAATGTGCAGGTGGAGCAGGACTGAATTGAGATGGATGGAGCGCTTGCACATGGTCCTCACAGCCGCACTCTATGCATTTAATAGTAGTTTTACAGTCTTTAGCGAAATGTTCAGTAGACGCACAACATCGGTAACATACCCTAAATTTCTTTAGAAGCTCTTTGCGTTCCTGGAGCGGTTTCTTTCTGAAGCCAATGCATTTCTTGAGAGGATGTGGCTTCTTATGAATAGGACATAGGCGATTAGGATTTTCAATCTTTTCACCTTGGTTGTACTTGTCTGGAGCTGATGAGGGTGTGGGAAGGACATCAGTCTTTTTCACTGACACTGGACCTCTGTGGTTTCTATAGTTAGAACGTGGGCTGTCGTACTTAGGATGGGGTGAACCAGGACCACTGGACTCACTGGAGGTAAAGCTTGGGTCATTCTTGGATTCTGCAATGTTCCTGATAAATTCACAGAAGTAAGAAAATGGAGGAAAGGAGACTTGCTTTTCTTTTTTGTATCTCGACCCAAGTGTAGTCCACCTTTCTTGAATATTGTACGGCAGCTTGGAAACTATTGGGTTTACCCCACGAGCTGTGTCTAGGTAACTGAGGCCAGGTAGGTGTGGGTCTGCCTTGGCCAGCTGGAGCTCTAAGAGTAGGTCGCTGAGCTCTTGGAATTTTTCATTGTCTTTGCCAGATATTTTTGGAAAACCTTGCAGCCGTTTAAACAGAGCATTCTCTATGGCTTCAGGACTGCCAAAGCTTTGTTCCAGTCTCTCCCAAGCAGCGATGAGGCCTGCAGTTGGATTCTCAATGTGGACAGATCTCAATCTCTTGACACGTTCTGTAGACTGTGGACCGAGCCACCTGATCAGCAGATCTAGTTCTTCAGCAGCAGTAATGCCAATGTCACTAATAACGGTTCTGAAGGCACATTTCCAGCCCCTGTAGTTCTCAGGCTGGTCGTCAAACCTTGTGAGGCCGGTTTTAGTAAGTTCGCGGCGAACCATGTATCTTGCAAACTCTGTCATGTCAGTTCTCTCTGACTTTGGGCAGAGTATTGCTGGCTGAGTAGTGCTGATCATATTATTTGCAGAGTTCTGGCTAAGAGACATAGGGAAATACGGGTCTGCACGGGCGTTCAATCCAGGAGATAGTTTAAAGTCCATAGGTTTAGCTACACATGGAACTGGAACTATGTGGTTGTCAGGAGTCTGGTGACTTGCTAGCATATTGGATTGCACCTGGGCGTCTGTGTAATGAGCTTGCTGAGGTGCAGGGTTCTGGTGCAATGTGGTATGTGGAGAAAGGTAAGGATGACAAATTGGTAATGCATTGTACTGACCTTGGATGCAGAATGCTGCAGAAGAATCTGTGCCCCGTTGCTCTGGAGAAATATTTGCGCTGTCAGGATCATTAGCAGCAATCACAGGTTCACTGTTTTGGCTTAGTACGTAGTCTCTTGTGCGCTTAAGAGGATCTTCTACCTCCACTTCACATACACTGATGCTGTCTCTTTCACTTCCCCTGGCAGCTTCTTCTAAAACCTTTAACCTTGCCATAGCTGTGGCATGCTCGCATTGTTTGTTTAAAGTTTCTATTTCCGCCTTTTGGCGCGCTGCATCGGCTTCCATATCTGCCTTTTGGCGCGCTGAATCGGCTTCCATATCTGCCTTTTGGCGCGCTGCATCGGCTTCCATATCTGCCTTCTGGCGCGCTGCATCGGCTTCCATATCTGCCTTCTGGCGCGCTGCATCGGCTTCCATATCTGCCTTCTTTTGCGCAAAGACGGCCTGTATTTTAGTAGCCTCTGCTTCTGCCCGCGCTCTTATGAGCTGTTCGCTGAGCGTGGAATATTTTGAAGATCTTGACTTAGAAGATAGTTTTGAACGACTGGTAGACTTAGAAATGCGAGACGACGTTTCCTGTAATTGCGCGATTCTTGCCTCTGTGTTAGACTTAATTTTGCATACTAGGCTGTCTCGTTCCAAATTAAGTTTCTGGAAGCTTTCAAATTCTTCTAAAGAATCCTTTGTATTAAGTTTCTTCAAAATGCCAACATATTCCTGGCTTTTCAGTGAATAATGTTCATATGCTGTACAAAGCTGTTCTAGAGCTCCCTCTAGTGGTGAAACATTGTGAGCAGGCTGTGAGATGGTGGAGATGTGACTCAGCAATCTTTGCCAGAAGTTTGAGACAGCAGAAGAAAGTTCATGTTTTGCACCTTCTAGATTCTCTGTAACCTTCCATGTAGGCTTAGCAGAGCGTTTAGCTCTCTCACTATACTGCAGACTAGGATCCATACTTTCTTCTGACTGTAGGTACTGTTCACCTTGAGAAGACTGTGCAATGTTCTCTTCAGACATGACACCTCACAGACAGGATGTGGATAATACAGAGGTGGGGGTGCTAGCTTGCTAGAAGGGTCTATGCTGTGGGGTCACACACACTGATGATTTCTTCTGCAGGCAGTTGCTTGTGTGTGACTATCTCTGCAGGAGCTGCACACTGACTATACAGCTGGATCTGGCAGATATATAATCATCTTTTCACTATTCTGACTCCATGACCAGGCTGTAAGTTGTAGGGCCCTTGAGACAATCTCACTGTATATGTCTGTATTGAACCGGTACTCACACCAAGACACTGTCAGATAGCGTCAACTCAGCTGAAGAGGCACGTGGGAAGTTTCCAGAGAAGTTTATTTTCAGGCTGAAATACTTGTAATGTACACAAACCAGCAGGTGAAAAGATGATATTTTGCCAGAGTTGAGCAGGAGATGACTACACAGTATGGGAACCATGAGGAAAGACAACTAAGCACAGAAAGAAGGGAGGAGCTATTACCTCAGAGCCTAGCTACAGGGAGATAGCAGGGACAAACTAAATAAAGCAAAGCAACTGCAATAGGAGCATATAACATAACATGACAGTGAATAGAAACCTAAGTCGAGGGACATGACAGATACATTCTATAACACTCAATTGCTATTTAGGCTAGGACTTCACAGAGACTGATTGATTTTAATTGATCTTATTATTAAATTCTATTACTTATTTAAGGGTTGCATGCAACTCAATGTATAGCTTTGTATTGCGGCTGTTGATTTGTAGCTAAAATCAATTAGTTGCATGCCAATGCGTTTCCATGATGGCCTTATTTTCACATTTCCAGGAAAAATAACAGAAGACCATCACAACACAGAGTTCTGAGTAAAGATGCTCCATATCAGGAGAGCTGACAGGTCCGCCTTAAAATGGGTAAATCACAGGTGACGTCATTACAGAGTTTGCTGCTGAGATATCTTTAGTTCTTCACTTCTGCAGCCATCTTCAGCTTCTAGAGCAACGTAAAGAATTCAGACCACAAAATAGACCCCTTAATTCATGCAGACCCCAGACCAGACCACCAAATAAATTTAGACACCAGCCTAAACCCCTATATAAATTCAGACCCTAGACCAGACCCCAGAACAGACCCAATTAACTGCAGACCCCAGGCAAGACTCCAAAATGTAAACCCCAAAACAGAGTAAATAAAATGAATGAAGACCCTAGACCAGACATCTAAATAATGTCAGACCTCAGACCAGACCCCTCAATTAATTGCAGACCACAGACCAGACCGCTAAATTCAGCCCCCAAACCAGAGTAAAGAAAATGGATTTAGATACCTGACCAAGACCTCTAAATAAATTCAAATCCCAGAACAGACCCTTAAATTCATGCAGATCCCAGATAAATGAGTTGGTCGATTGCAAGCAGCTTGTAATGAGGGCGAGCCGTATAACCTCCATTTCCAGCTGATAAACTGATTATGTTATTAAATTGGTTGCCTGTTTCTTTATATTAACTGTTTAGGTGCTCACTGTTAATGTATATTTGTGTATCTGTTGTGTTTCACTGTATAGAAGGTTTTGTCTTACCGGTTGGCAGGAGGACAGGCCGCAGTTCCCAGTGGCACTGTCTTATGTGCGGTGCTGTCACTGTACATAGCAATGAGTGGCTGCTGGACAGTGACAGGGGAGGTACAGGGGATTTGGAAAGAAAGAGCCTGGTGCTGGCTGGGATCAGAGTGTAATGGCAGTGATGCGCTGCGCCACCATGAAGTCAGGTGAGACGGTGAGAGTCAATAACAAAGCAGAAAATAAGCTAACAAAATGACCTCTTATGGTCTGTAGGCTGATAGAGAAGGCCTATCCTACGTAGGGGTAGGCCTATAAGTGTAGGCTGTCACTGAAACATGCGTGGCTGAAGAGTACCGTCAGCCTAGAGTGGTTCGCTCTGAGGAGTCTACTGGGGCTGTGAGAATAGTCAGCCTGGCATGGGAACCTGTGGTCAGTAGAGCAGTACTGTGCTCAAACCCAGGAGAGGCTGTAACTAGGTCCTGATTAGGATAAAGAACGTTCCATGTATTAGAGGGCCGCTTAGATAGCTGCAGTGATGAATGGTTGCCCTGCAGGCCTGAGATGTGGCCTAGTAGTACACTCCTGAATTGTACTGGACTGGGTGCAGTAGTCACTACGACGAGTGGTGTGGTAGGAGCCCTTCAGCGTCAGGACCCTAGTAAGAGTGCATAGGAGCAGATATTTAATATAGTAAAAAGTATTAAAACGTATAAAACCCACTGTGTCAGTTGTATCGGGGCAGCCCCCTTCATCAGGAATACTATGTTTCACAGCATTGAAACAATTGAAATATCTCTATATTATATAAACAAACCATTCTACGTTTTCTCACGCAATACCGGAAGTGACGTTCCGAACTCTAAGGCCCTGTTCACACAGAGTTTTTTTGCAGGCAGAAAAATTTTGAGGCAGACTTTGACCTGCCTGCGATTTGCGCAGCATTTACCATTGCGTTTTTCGCCCGTGGCCCCTGCGCTCCGCATGCAAAAAACACTGTGAAAAACACTATCTCTGCCTCTCATTGATTTCAATGGGAGGTCAGAGGCGGAACTGCGAGCCGCTAAAAGCTGCTGCAGAAAAGAAACGCCTCCGCCTTCCATTGAAATTAATAGAAGACAGTTTCGGCCGCTGATTCCAATGCGGTTTCCGTGTCAAAATCAGCGTATAAAAACTCAGTGTGATCTGGGCCTAAATCTCTTTATACTTCCTATAATGGACATATCTCTCTATGGCAGATGTTTCGGAAGAGGTTCTTTCTCGCTCTTTTAATTCCATCATCACTAGGCATAACCTTGGTAACAAGACCCATTGGCCATTCATTGCGATGGGCTTCCTTATCCTTTAGAAGAACAAGGTCACCTTCCTGGAGGTTAGGTCTCGACGTCTGCCATTTGTGACGGCTTTGAAGTATGTGCAAATACTCTGTCTTCCAGCGGTGCCAGAACACGTTGGACAGGTATTGTACCTGTTTCCATTGGCGTCGGTAAATGTCGCTGTGGTCAAAGATTCCCGCAGGGATTGCAGCAGTCCCGATCTTCTGGGTAAGAAGCGTAGCTGGGGTAAGAATAACTGGGGAATCAGGGTCCGAGGATACTGGGACTAGTGGCCTTGCATTGATTATGGCGGACACCTCTGCAAGAAAGGTGACCAAGATCTCATGAGTAAGCAAAGACTTGTGATCCAGCAACATGGAGTCAAGGATTTTGCGTGCAATTCCAATCATGCGTTCCCATGATCCTCCCATGTGAGACGAATGTGGAGGGTTAAACACCCATGTGCACCCATTGTTAGACAAGAAATTGTCTAACTGCAGTTCTTTGCTGGCTCCCACGAAGTTAGTGCCGCAGTCAGACCTCAGTTGCTTGACGGGTCCTCGGATAGAGAAGAATCTTCGGAGGGCATTGATGAAGCAAGAAGAATCCATAGACTCAATCACTTCAATGTGTACTGCTCGGATGCTGAGACATGTAAACAGCACAGCCCACCGTTTGCTGTTTGCGACTCCACCACGGGTCCTTCGTGTAACAACTGACCATGGGCCAAAGACATCCACCCCAACATGAGTAAAGGGCGGTTCCGTACTTAGCCGGTCTGCTGGGAGATTTGCCATTTGTTGTTGATGGTGTCTTCCTCTTAACTTATGACACTTGACACATTTATGGAGCACGGAGGAGATGCATCTCTTCATCCCTACGATCCACAAGCCGGCTGACCTGATGGCACCTTCCGTAAACTGTCTGCCTTGGTGCTGCACTCTTTCATGATGGTGTCGGACCAATAGTGTAGCAATATGATGCCGACCTGGTATAATGACAGGATTTTGTTCCTTGCTACTTAGATCATATCTCACTATACAGCCGCCCACTCTCAGCAATTTGTGATGATCAAGCACTGGATTCAGTTCAAAGAGTGCACTGCTCTTGGAAAGATTGATACCCTTTGTAATATTGTCAATATCCTGACTGTATACTTCTTGTTGCACACAACGGGTAATGACTTCTTCAGCATGTTCGATGTCTGCGACAGTAGGGTGTTCTTTACAGATATGCCAGCCATGACACTCTGATGTGTCCTTAGCAAAGCAGTGAGCGATATGAATTAGGTGAGCAACAGCTCGCACAATAGATGACCAATTTGAGAAGCGCTCAAAGCGATGTGACTTCAGCTTCAATTTTGGAATTACAGAAGTGAAGAGCGTGGTATTTGTAGGCCTGATTTCCTTGTCAGACTCGGGATCCACCATCTCATAGGTGGTGTTGGTAGGAATTAAACAGGGATCCTCATACAAGAATCTTGGAGGTGACAACCACATGTCACATAGGCCTGCTGCCGGTTCAGGTCTTGTTCCACGATCAGCTGGGTTAAGGTCAGTGGAGATGTACTGCCACTGCCCAGGAGTAGAAAAACTTCTAATGTGTTCTACTCTGTTGCTGACATATACATAGAATTGTTTTGTTTGGTTGTATATATAACCAAGCACAACTTTACTATCTGTGTAGAAAGCAAATGAATCAATTGCAATGTCCATTTCGTTTTTAATAACTTCAGCAATCTCTACTGCTAGCACAGCTGCACAAAGCTCAAGTCTTGGCACAGAGTGTGCAGGTTTTGGGGTTAGTTTGGCCTTACCCAGGACAAATCCACAGTGAGGCTTGTTGGTTCCTGGGATTCTCAGATAGGCTACTGCAGCTATGGCTTCGATAGACGCATCAGAGAAAATGTGTATTTCTCTTCTGATGGCAGCTGAAAGAGAGCTGGGAACGTAACAACGTGAGACTTGGAGTTGTTCTAATATTTTCAGAGACTCCTTCCATATCTTCCACCTTTGTTGTTTCTCAATAGGCAGAGAAGTATCCCAGTCTATGTTCTCGGTGGTAAACTGTCTCAGCAATTTCTTGCCTTGAATGGTGACGGGGGCTATGAAGCCAAGAGGATCATAGATGCTGTTCACAACAGATAAAACTCCTCGCTTGGTAAAAGGTTTGTCACTGGCTGACACTTGGAAGGTGAATGTGTCTTGCTTAATGTCCCACAGCAAACCTAGGCTTCGTTGTATAGGAGGAACATCAGAACCAAGATCGAGGTCTTTCAAGTTGGTTGCATGATCTTCAGAGGGGAACGCTTTCATTACCTTCTGGCTGTTAGAGATAATCTTGTGAAGTCTGAGATTTGCTACAGACAGCATTGCCTGCGTTCTGGTGAGGAGATCGATTGCCTCTTCACTTGTGGGTAAGGATTTAAGTCCATCGTCTACATAGAAGTTCTTCTCAACAAATTGACGAGCATCAGATCCATACCCCTTCTCACCTTCCTGGGCTGTCCTTCTCAATCCATAGATTGCTACAGCAGGAGAGGGGCTGTTGCCGAAGACATGTACCTTCATCCGGTAATCTGTGACCTTGTTGTTGACATCATTGTCTTTGTGCCATAGAAACCTGAGGTAGTTCCTGTTGTCTTCCTTGACAATGAAGCAGTGGAACATTTGCTGGATGTCAGCCATTACTGCAACAGGTTCTTGTCTGAAGCGGATGAGTACTCCTATGAGGTTGTTGTTTAGGTTAGGCCCAGTGAGGAGCAGGTTGTTTAGAGAAACGCCTTCATGCTGAGCGCTGGAATCAAACACCACTCTGATTTGATTAGGCTTGCGAGGGTGATACACGCCAAAGGATGGAAGGTACCAGCATTCTTCTCCTTCCTTTAGTGGTGGTGCAGGTTCTGCATGATCTCTATCAAATATATTTTGCATGAAGTCTACAAAATGTTTTTCCATCTCTGGTTTCCTCTTTAGGGTGCGTTTTAAAGAGGAAAATCTCGAAACTGCTTGCTGTAGATTGTTTGGTAATTTTGGTCTTGGGGAACGGAAAGGCAAAGGTGCTACCCAGCTGTTAGACTCATCCTGAGCAAATTCTTTGTCCATAACCTTGAGAAATTCTTTATCCTCTCTTGCAAGTGCCAACTTATTGTCTTCACTTGTAGAATTGAACACTGTTGCTCCAAGACTGTCATCCCAGGACAGGAATGTGTTCATATTATCTTGGTGGTCAAGCTGCCACTTACTGTTGTTCAGCTTCTCTTTCACCCAGTAATGGTGTGGGCATGGCTGAAAATAAGTGTTGCGACCATTTGGCAAAATGTGAGTTTTAAATGAGGAAATCTTGGTAGGCTTCTTCATCTTGTCTATACAGACGTTGCCTATGATAACCCAACCTAAATCAAGGCGTTGGGCAAACGGAGCATCATGTGGTCCGTTGATTTGCTGGCGTACCTTATGTACCCTGAGAATGTCTCTACCGAGCAGAAGTAGGATCTCTGCACTCTTGTCAAGGGCTGGTATTTCTTTCGCTATAGCCCTTAGATGAGTGTGATGAAGAGCAGCCTCTGACGTAGGAATCTCATCTTTGTTGGATGGTATCTGGTTGCACTCAACAAGTGTGGGTAAGGGTATCTCCTGATTGTTGAGAGAAGCCACTATAAGTCCACTGGCTCTTCTTCCGGAGACCTCTGTAATGCCACTACAAGTACCCAAGGTGTAAGGGTAAGCATCTCCTTTTAAGTTGAACAGGTCAAAGAGTTCTGATCTTGCGAGTGAACGGTTGCTCTGATCGTCCAGGATGGTATACACCTTTACGGCCCTTTCCGGTTGACCCTTGGGGTATACGTTGACTAGACATATCTTTGTGCAGGACTTGTCGCAAAGGTCGTCTCCGCAGACTTCTGTGCATGAAGAAGATACAGTAGTAAGATTTGCTGCTTGCTCTGCATTCTCCCCGCCATGATTTATCGCAGGAGTGGAATGTGCAGGTGGAGCAGGACTGAATTGAGATGGATGGAGCGCTTGCACATGGTCCTCACAGCCGCACTCTATGCATTTAATAGTAGTTTTACAGTCTTTAGCGAAATGTTCAGTAGACGCACAACATCGGTAACATACCCTAAATTTCTTTAGAAGCTCTTTGCGTTCCTGGAGCGGTTTCTTTCTGAAGCCAATGCATTTCTTGAGAGGATGTGGCTTCTTATGAATAGGACATAGGCGATTAGGATTTTCAATCTTTTCACCTTGGTTGTACTTGTCTGGAGCTGATGAGGGTGTGGGAAGGACATCAGTCTTTTTCACTGACACTGGACCTCTGTGGTTTCTATAGTTAGAACGTGGGCTGTCGTACTTAGGATGGGGTGAACCAGGACCACTGGACTCACTGGAGGTAAAGCTTGGGTCATTCTTGGATTCTGCAATGTTCCTGATAAATTCACAGAAGTAAGAAAATGGAGGAAAGGAGACTTGCTTTTCTTTTTTGTATCTCGACCCAAGTGTAGTCCACCTTTCTTGAATATTGTACGGCAGCTTGGAAACTATTGGGTTTACCCCACGAGCTGTGTCTAGGTAACTGAGGCCAGGTAGGTGTGGGTCTGCCTTGGCCAGCTGGAGCTCTAAGAGTAGGTCGCTGAGCTCTTGGAATTTTTCATTGTCTTTGCCAGATATTTTTGGAAAACCTTGCAGCCGTTTAAACAGAGCATTCTCTATGGCTTCAGGACTGCCAAAGCTTTGTTCCAGTCTCTCCCAAGCAGCGATGAGGCCTGCAGTTGGATTCTCAATGTGGACAGATCTCAATCTCTTGACACGTTCTGTAGACTGTGGACCGAGCCACCTGATCAGCAGATCTAGTTCTTCAGCAGCAGTAATGCCAATGTCACTAATAACGGTTCTGAAGGCACATTTCCAGCCCCTGTAGTTCTCAGGCTGGTCGTCAAACCTTGTGAGGCCGGTTTTAGTAAGTTCGCGGCGAACCATGTATCTTGCAAACTCTGTCATGTCAGTTCTCTCTGACTTTGGGCAGAGTATTGCTGGCTGAGTAGTGCTGATCATATTATTTGCAGAGTTCTGGCTAAGAGACATAGGGAAATACAGGTCTGCACGGGCGTTCAATCCAGGAGATAGTTTAAAGTCCATAGGTTTAGCTACACATGGAACTGGAACTATGTGGTTGTCAGGAGTCTGGTGACTTGCTAGCATATTGGATTGCACCTGGGCGTCTGTGTAATGAGCTTGCTGAGGTGCAGGGTTCTGGTGCAATGTGGTATGTGGAGAAAGGTAAGGATTAGAGATGAGCGAACTTTTCAAAAGTTCGGTTCGGCTAGTTCGCCGAATTTCACAAAAAAGTTCGATTCGGACCGAACTAGTTCGGACCGAACCTGTCACTTACGTGCGCCGAGCATGCTACTGTCCAGGGTGCTGATAGAGTTAATGGGCTGCACTAACTCTTTCAGCAACCTTCACAGTACATGCTCGGCGCGCGGAAAATACAATTTAAATGTAATAAAAAAATAAAAATTATACGTTCGTACTTACTTTCCTCCTGTCCGGCCTCCAGCGATGACGTTTCATCCCTTTCGCCGCTGCAGCCAATCACAGGCTGTAGTGGCGGTCACGCACGTCAGGATGACGCTTCATCCCACGTGACCGCCTCTGCAGCCAATCACAGGCTGCAGCGGCGACATGGATGAAACGTCATCGCTGGAGCCCGGACAGGAGGAAAGTAAGTATGAACGTATTATTATTTTTTTTGGGCATGTATGTATGTTGGCATGTATGTATGTATGTATGTATGTTGTCATGTATGTATGTATATATGTGCATGTATGTTTGCATGTATGTTGGCATGTATGTATATATGTGCATGTGTGTATGTATATTTGCATGTATATATTTGCATGTATGTTTGCATGTATGTATGTTTGCATGAATGTATGTTTGCATGTATGTATGTATGTTTGCATGAATGTATGTTTGCATGAATGTATGTTTGCATGTATGTATGTATGTTGTCATGTATGTATGTATGCATGTATGTTGTCATGTATGTATGTATATATGTGCATGTATGTTTGTATGTATATTTGCATGTATGTATGTTTGCATGTGTGTATGTTTGCATGTATGTATGTACATACATGGCATGTATGTATGTTGGCATGTATGTGTATATTTGCATGTATATATTTGCATGTATGTTTGCATGAATGTATGTATGTATGTTTGCATTTTATGTATGTATGTATGTCGTCATGTATGTATGTTGTCATGTATGTATATATGTGCATGTTTGTATGTATATTTGCATGTATATATTTGCATGTATGTATGTTTGCATTTATGTATGTTTGCATGAATGTATATTTGCATGTATGTATGTATGTTGTCATGTATGTATGTTGTCATGTATGTTTGCATGTTTTTATTTTTGCATGCATGTTTATATATATGTGCATGTATGTAATTATGTTTGCATGTATTTATGTTTGCATGTATATTTGTGCATGCTTGTATATATGTATGTATCTTTGCATGTTTGTATGTATGGTTTCATGTGTGTGTGTGTGTGTGTGTATGCATGTATGTATGATAGTTTGCATGTATGTATGTTTGTTTGTATACATGTCTGTATGGCCATGTATGATACTGTCTGCTGGCGCCCTGTATCAAAGTCAACTTCACGGCAGGCTTCTATACATAGTATAACAGTCAGTATCACACATTAAACTGAATCTAAGCTTACAACATGTTTTATTTCATTTTTTATTTTTTTTACAGGTTTGGTGTTTGGACTACGTCGGTTTCGAGGACTACTTCGATGACGTTTTTTTTTTCTACAATAAAATGGTTAATGAGGGTTGTGTTGGGGGTGCTTTATTTCAATAAAATATTTTATCTATATCTTTGTCTTTTTTTTTTCAAATTTTATTACTACCACTTTAGTAATGGCCGCTGTCTGAGTGACAACATCCATTACTAAGGCGAGGCTTAGTGTTAGCCGGTGCTGAGGCTAACACTAACCACCATTATTACCCCGGTACCCACCACCACCAGGGGTGCCGGGAAGAGCCAGGTACGATCCAGTACCCGACCATCTGCTGTGATGGTCGGGTTCTGGGGCGGCCGCAGGCTGGTATTATGAGGCTGGGAAGGGCCAAAAACAGTGGACCTTCCCACCCTTGTAATGCTAGGCTGCTGCTGCTGCGTTGTATCTGGCTGGTTATAAAAGTGGGGGGGACCCCACGTCATTTTTTTTTTATTATTTATTTATTTTTAATTTTTTTTTAAAAAGACATGGGGTTCCACCCAATTTATCATAACCAGCCACATACAACACAGTGTTATTAGCCTGGGAATGGACAAAACCAGTGGCCCTTCCCACCCATGTAATGCCAGACTGCTGCGGCCTTGTATATGGCTGGTTATTAAAAATGTGGGGGACCCAACGTCTATTGTTAAATTTGTTAAATTCCCAAAAAAAAACGACGTGGGGTCCCCCCCATTTTTATAACCAGCCCGATACAACACAGCAGCAGCAGCCTAGCATTACAAGGGTGGGAAGGTCCACTGTTTTTGGCCCTTCCCAGCCTCATAATACCAGCCTACGGCCGCCCCAGTACCCGACCATCACAACAGATGGTCGGGTACTGGATCGTACCAAGCTCTTCCCGGCACCCCTGGTGGTGGTGGGTACCGGGGTAATAATGGGTGGTTAGTGCTAGCCTCTGCACCGGCTAACACTAAGTACCGCCTTAATAATGGACGCTGTCAATCAGCCAACTGCCATTATCTAGGCACTAATAAAGTTTTAAAGAAAACACAAAGACAATTCTTTTTTATTGAAATAAGAAATCCCCAACAAAACCCTCGTTAACCATTTTATTAAAATTTTTAAAAAACGTAGATCTACGCAGTAGTCCAACGAATCGAAGACGTAGTCCAATCGGTACATCAAAATCTGCAACAACATAAAAAAACAGTTATCAATGTGAACAATAACAATACTTCTACTCACCTACACACATATATACACGCACGCACACACAAACAACCATACACAAACACACACATATATACACAAACACAACAAGATATACACACACATACACACATAAACAGACAAACACACACACACATATACATAAACACACACATATACACACACCCATATACACAAACACACACATATATAAACACACACACACAAACATCTACACACAAACATATATACAAATACACCCATATATATACACAAACACACCCATATATACACAAACACACACATAAACACACCCATATACACACATATACACAAACACACACATATACAAAAACACACACACACAAACATCTACACACAAACATATACACATACACCCATATATATACACAAACACATATACACAAACACACCCATATATACACAAACACACATAAACACAAACACACATATAAAAACAGACAAAGACACATACCCAAACACACACACTGTTTCTTTTAAATGCTGCTAGGGAACCCGCTCGATCCACTATATAAGGCTGCGCTACAGTGCAGCATTTAAAAGAAACAGGATCCTGACCTGTCCATAGAGTTTAAGGCAGCACAGAGTATTTCAGGAGATGAGCGTGCAGATTCAGTGCTGCTGTGAACTCTGCTCTTACCATTACGTAGCTCTCAGTCTGTTACCTCTCCTCCACTCCTGTCCTCAAGAACACCTTCACATGATTGGCAAGTCACCACGTAATGGTAAGAGTAGAGTTCACAGCAGCACAGAGTATTTCAGGAGATGAGCGTGCGGATCTTGTGCGGGGTGGTGACTTGCCAATCATGTGAAGGTGTTATTGAGGACAGGAGTGGAGGAGAGGTAACAGACTGAGAGCTACGTAATGGTAAGAGCAGAGTTCACAGCAGCACTGAATCTGCACGCTCATCTCCTGAAATACTCTGTGCTGCCTTAAACTCTGTGGACAGGTCAGGATCCTGTTTCTTTTAAATGCTGCACTGTAGCGCAGCCTTATATAGTGGATCGAGCGGGTTCCCTAGCAGCATTTAAAAGAAACAGGATCCTGACCTGTCCACAGAGTTTAAGGCAGCACAGAGTATTTCAGGAGAGGAGCACGGCCGGCCACAGGCAGCCGGTCGTTTTTCCAAGACGTGCTCCCATTATGCACACGACCGTAAAAACACCCGTTATTGTGGGTCGTAATTACGACCCGCAATAACGGGCTCATAGACTTCTGTTACCCATGGGTACCTTCCCGTTTTCTCACGGGAAGGTGCCCGTGCCGTTAAAAAAATAGAACATGTTCTATTTTTCTATTTTACGGGCCGTGCTGCTATAAAATTTAGGGTATGTTCACACGACAGCGTCCGTAACGGCTGAAATGACGGGGATGTTTCCGTCTGAAAACATCCCCGTAATTTCAGCCGTAACGGCATCTGCAGGCGCTTGAACGCAGCGTCCATTACGGACGTAATTGGCGCTGCTATTCATTGGAGTCAATGAATAACGGCTCCAATTACGGCCAAAGAAGTGACAGGTCACTTCTTTGACGCGGGCGTCTATTTACGCGCCGTCATTTGACAGCGGCGCGTAAATATACGCCTCGTGTGAACAGACAAACGTCTGCCCATTGCTTTCAATGGGCAGATGTTTGTCAGCGCTATCGAGGCGCTATTTTCGGGCGTAATTCGGGGCAAAAAATCCCGAATTACATCCGTAATTAGTGCGTGTGAACACAGGGTATGTTCACACTCACTAATTACGGACGTAATTCGGGCGTTTTTGCCCCGAATTACGTCCAAAAATAGCGCCTCGATAGCGCTGACAAACATCTGCCCATTGAAAGCAATGACCTGTCACTTCTTTGGCCGTAATTGGAGCCGTTATTCATTGACTCCAATGAATAGCAGCGCCAATTACGTCCGTAATGGACGCGGCGTTCAAGCGCCTGCATATGCCATAACGGCTGAAATTACGGGGATGTTTTCAGGCGGAAACATCCCCGTAATTTCAGCCGTAACGGACGCTGTCGTGTGAACATACCCTTATAATGACAGCACGGCTCGTAAAAGCGGCCGGCCGTGCTCGTAATTACGAGTCGTAATTACGAGCACGACCCGTAAAATAAAAAAATAGAACATGTTCTATCTTTTTAACGGCACGGGCACCTTCCCGTGAGAAAACGGGAAGGTACCCGTGGCTAACAGAAGTCTATGGGCCCGCTATTTCGGGTCGTAATTACGACCCTTAATAACGGGTGTTTTTACGGTCGTGTGCATGAGGCCCCGTAATGACGGGTGGCTACATGTGTGCACCCGTCATTATGGCAGCGTTGCTAGGCGACGTCAGTAAATAGTCACTCTTCAGGGTGCTGAAAGAGTTAACTGATCGGCAGTAACTGTTTCAGCACCCTGGACAGTGACTACCGATCACAATATAGAGTAACCTGTAAAAAAAAAAAGACGTTCACACTTACCGGGAACTCCCTGCTTCCTCCAGTCCGGTCCGGTCTCCTGGCCGTTGCCTTGGTGACGCGTCCCTCGCGACATCCGGCCCGACATTCCTTGATGACGATGCAGCCCATGTGAGCGCTGCAGCCAATCACGGGCTGCAGAGGCCTCTGCAGCCAATCACGGGCTGCAGAGACATCTGCAGCCAATCACAGGCTGCAGAGGCCTCTGCAGCCAATCACAGGCTGCCGCGTCAGAAAAGAAGGTCGGACTGGAGGAAGAAGAGAGACTCGTCCGCAAGACAACGACCAGGTACGTATGAAATGCTTTTTATTTTATTTTTAATCAGCAGCCTCTTTTCTCTATCAGTGATTGATAGAGACAAGTGGCTGCCGATTTGTATAATATTTTTGACCGGGTTCGGTCAAAACGGGTTCGGCCGAAATCGGTGAAGTTCGGATTCGCTGCGAACCGAACTTTTCCGGAAGTTCGGACCGAAACCGGGTTCGGTTGTCCCGGTTCGCTCATCTCTAGTAAGGATGACAAATTGGTAATGCATTGTACTGACCTTGGATGCAGAATGCTGCAGAAGAATCTGTGCCCCGTTGCTCTGGAGAAATATTTGCGCTGTCAGGATCATTAGCAGCAATCACAGGTTCACTGTTTTGGCTTAGTACGTAGTCTCTTGTGCGCTTAAGAGGATCTTCTACCTCCACTTCACATACACTGATGCTGTCTCTTTCACTTCCCCTGGCAGCTTCTTCTAAAACCTTTAACCTTGCCATAGCTGTGGCATGCTCGCATTGTTTGTTTAAAGTTTCTATTTCCGCCTTTTGGCGCGCTGCATCGGCTTCCATATCTGCCTTTTGGCGCGCTGAATCGGCTTCCATATCTGCCTTTTGGCGCGCTGCATCGGCTTCCATATCTGCCTTCTGGCGCGCTGCATCGGCTTCCATATCTGCCTTCTGGCGCGCTGCATCGGCTTCCATATCTGCCTTCTTTTGCGCAAAGACGGCCTGTATTTTAGTAGCCTCTGCTTCTGCCCGCGCTCTTATGAGCTGTTCGCTGAGCGTGGAATATTTTGAAGATCTTGACTTAGAAGATAGTTTTGAACGACTGGTAGACTTAGAAATGCGAGACGACGTTTCCTGTAATTGCGCGATTCTTGCCTCTGTGTTAGACTTAATTTTGCATACTAGGCTGTCTCGTTCCAAATTAAGTTTCTGGAAGCTTTCAAATTCTTCTAAAGAATCCTTTGTATTAAGTTTCTTCAAAATGCCAACATATTCCTGGCTTTTCAGTGAATAATGTTCATATGCTGTACAAAGCTGTTCTAGAGCTCCCTCTAGTGGTGAAACATTGTGAGCAGGCTGTGAGATGGTGGAGATGTGACTCAGCAATCTTTGCCAGAAGTTTGAGACAGCAGAAGAAAGTTCATGTTTTGCACCTTCTAGATTCTCTGTAACCTTCCATGTAGGCTTAGCAGAGCGTTTAGCTCTCTCACTATACTGCAGACTAGGATCCATACTTTCTTCTGACTGTAGGTACTGTTCACCTTGAGAAGACTGTGCAATGTTCTCTTCAGACATGACACCTCACAGACAGGATGTGGATAATACAGAGGTGGGGGTGCTAGCTTGCTAGAAGGGTCTATGCTGTGGGGTCACACACACTGATGATTTCTTCTGCAGGCAGTTGCTTGTGTGTGACTATCTCTGCAGGAGCTGCACACTGACTATACAGCTGGATCTGGCAGATATATAATCATCTTTTCACTATTCTGACTCCATGACCAGGCTGTAAGTTGTAGGGCCCTTGAGACAATCTCACTGTATATGTCTGTATTGAACCGGTACTCACACCAAGACACTGTCAGATAGCGTCAACTCAGCTGAAGAGGCACGTGGGAAGTTTCCAGAGAAGTTTATTTTCAGGCTGAAATACTTGTAATGTACACAAACCAGCAGGTGAAAAGATGATATTTTGCCAGAGTTGAGCAGGAGATGACTACACAGTATGGGAACCATGAGGAAAGACAACTAAGCACAGAAAGAAGGGAGGAGCTATTACCTCAGAGCCTAGCTACAGGGAGATAGCAGGGACAAACTAAATAAAGCAAAGCAACTGCAATAGGAGCATATAACATAACATGACAGTGAATAGAAACCTAAGTCGAGGGACATGACAGATACATTCTATAACACTCAATTGCTATTTAGGCTAGGACTTCACAGAGACTGATTGATTTTAATTGATCTTATTATTAAATTCTATTACTTATTTAAGGGTTGCATGCAACTCAATGTATAGCTTTGTATTGCGGCTGTTGATTTGTAGCTAAAATCAATTAGTTGCATGCCAATGCGTTTCCATGATGGCCTTATTTTCACATTTCCAGGAAAAATAACAGAAGACCATCACAACACAGAGTTCTGAGTAAAGATGCTCCATATCAGGAGAGCTGACAGGTCCGCCTTAAAATGGGTAAATCACAGGTGACGTCATTACAGAGTTTGCTGCTGAGATATCTTTAGTTCTTCACTTCTGCAGCCATCTTCAGCTTCTAGAGCAACGTAAAGAATTCAGACCACAAAATAGACCCCTTAATTCATGCAGACCCCAGACCAGACCACCAAATAAATTTAGACACCAGCCTAAACCCCTATATAAATTCAGACCCTAGACCAGACCCCAGAACAGACCCAATTAACTGCAGACCCCAGGCAAGACTCCAAAATGTAAACCCCAAAACAGAGTAAATAAAATGAATGAAGACCCTAGACCAGACATCTAAATAATGTCAGACCTCAGACCAGACCCCTCAATTAATTGCAGACCACAGACCAGACCGCTAAATTCAGCCCCCAAACCAGAGTAAAGAAAATGGATTTAGATACCTGACCAAGACCTCTAAATAAATTCAAATCCCAGAACAGACCCTTAAATTCATGCAGATCCCAGATAAATGAGTTGGTCGATTGCAAGCAGCTTGTAATGAGGGCGAGCCGTATAACCTCCATTTCCAGCTGATAAACTGATTATGTTATTAAATTGGTTGCCTGTTTCTTTATATTAACTGTTTAGGTGCTCACTGTTAATGTATATTTGTGTATCTGTTGTGTTTCACTGTATAGAAGGTTTTGTCTTACAGGTTGGCAGGAGGACAGGCCGCAGTTCCCAGTGGCACTGTCTTATGTGCGGTGCTGTCACTGTACATAGCAATGAGTGGCTGCTGGACAGTGACAGGGGAGGTACAGGGGATTTGGAAAGAAAGAGCCTGGTGCTGGCTGGGATCAGAGTGTAATGGCAGTGATGCGCTGCGCCACCATGAAGTCAGGTGAGACGGTGAGAGTCAATAACAAAGCAGAAAATAAGCTAACAAAATGACCTCTTATGGTCTGTAGGCTGATAGAGGAGGCCTATCCTACGTAGGGGTAGGCCTATAAGTGTAGGCTGTCACTGAAACATGCGTGGCTGAAGAGTACCGTCAGCCTAGAGTGGTTCGCTCTGAGGAGTCTACTGGGGCTGTGAGAATAGTCAGCCTGGCATGGGAACCTGTGGTCAGTAGAGCAGTACTGTGCTCAAACCCAGGAGAGGCTGTAACTAGGTCCTGATTAGGATAAAGAACGTTCCATGTATTAGAGGGCCGCTTAGATAGCTGCAGTGATGAATGGTTGCCCTGCAGGCCTGAGATGTGGCCTAGTAGTACACTCCTGAATTGTACTGGACTGGGTGCAGTAGTCACTACGACGAGTGGTGTGGTAGGAGCCCTTCAGCGTCAGGACCCTAGTAAGAGTGCATAGGAGCAGATATTTAATATAGTAAAAAGTATTAAAACGTATAAAACCCACTGTGTCAGTTGTATCGGGGCAGCCCCCTTCATCAGGAATACTATGTTTCACAGCATTGAAACAATTGAAATATCTCTATATTATATAAACAAACCATTCTACGTTTTCTCACGCAATACCGGAAGTGACGTTCCGAACTCTAAGGCCCTGTTCACACAGAGTTTTTTTGCAGGCAGAAAAATTTTGAGGCAGACTTTGACCTGCCTGCGATTTGCGCAGCATTTACCATTGCGTTTTTCGCCCGTGGCCCCTGCGCGCCGCATGCAAAAAACACTGTGAAAAACACTTTCTCTGCCTCTCATTGATTTCAATGGGAGGTCAGAGGCGGAACTGCGAGCCGCTAAAAGCTGCTGCAGAAAAGAAACGCCTCCGCCTTCCATTGAAATTAATAGAAGACAGTTTCGGCCGCTGATTCCAATGCGGTTTCCGTGTCAAAATTAGCGTAAAAAAACTCAGTGTGATCTGGGCCTAAATCTCTTTATACTTCCTATAATGGACATATCTCTCTATGGCAGATGTTTCGGAAGAGGTTCTTTCTCGCTCTTTTACCCTTTCTATTCCTCTAATACTTCATCCCAATTACATTATTTAATACAGGGAATTTCTTATATTTCTTTTTCCATGCAAAAATACATATATTAATAAAATAGGATAAAAACAACCAATATGAATCTATGGGGAATAGTAAAGACTCATTTACTTTACTCGTTCTCAAACTCTAATATTATTCCCAAACCCTATTCCTTTCTTTAGTATTTCTTATTTTTTGGATAGGATGGTGCGACTATATAATTTATTATCCTTGTTCTTTTTACGATCATTTGTGGGGCCCTTCTTACTTCATCTTTCAAAAACAGATCACTTAATAGTATTTCCCAATTTCTCTTTAAGATTCTTTTAATTTCTTCAATATTACCATTATATTTAGCAAAATAATGTCAGTCCAAATTTATCTTTCTCTTTTTTCCATCTTGCTTTTTTACAAGGTATAACTTTTCCCTGTTCCTTGTTATCTAGGCAGTCTTTCTGTTTCGATTTTGACACCTTTTTCTTTACTCCCTCTATAATATTTTTTTTTGCTATTTTACGCAAGCATACATAATAAGCACAAGAAAATAGACAAACGCACAAAAAACAAACCCAATCCCGAAAGACACAACCCAATTCAGGGCGGGAGGATGGGAGCTAACTTTTTTACCTGTTATTCCTCCCGCTGCTTCCGGCTCAATGCCGAAAACAGCGGGCGGAACAGATATCGAACCCCAACTCCTCCCCTCTCCATCTCCTCCCTCTCCCTGCCTCCACTAACCCTTTCCCCCCTGATTGGCTAACCTTCCCTCCTATGGCAGTCATGGAGGCTTTCCCTTAAGCATTCCGTGCTGCCGTCCAGCCTCGTCTTGACTGGCCTAAGTAGGGTCATGTGCTATTTTACCTTTTATTCCCCTTTTCCACCCATCCACCAAATAAGGACATGTGACAACCGAGATTGGATGTGAAATGGCCACAGCAGCCGTTTATTAATTTACATTATTTTTTAAATACAATTTAATCCAAAACATTCGGATAACTACTTTAGGAATTCGACCAGAGAATTCCTCCTATAATTCACATGACCAAACATGGGTCAGAATCATAAATAACAATCAACATTTTAACACTAAACAGAGCAGGGGAAGTCCTTGAAGCCAGTTTTTTTACAGATTTTCCTTTTAAGTTAGCCATCTGCAAACCACCAACAACTATTTACCTCCAGCCGTAAACCAGCTCGGAGGCACCGCTCACCTCTGCAGATGGCTCCAACCACCAGAAGACCACTTCAAAGGGATAACACCCTATGAAGTCTTCAAATTATATACCTTTTTGGGGGACGCATACCCCCGATGCGACCCCCCACCATTTTGTACTGACCAACCTCCAGGACTCCCCCCGCCACAGCGAAACAGGCCTTGACCACCTTAAGCCTATGAGTCCCTCCAAACCACCACCGCCCTCTCAATTCCTTCTGCTAAGAACACGCTCCAAAAATCAATTCCAACCTCGGTCAAATGTACTCCATCATTCCGCCAATATCTTCCAACTCCTGACTCCAAATCCCTGTGTCGAACACAAATGCCCGGACACATCTCCGACCACAAGAGGGCAAACAACACTATCCGCTTACCCCGTCCTACTTGATCAGTCTTGGACCGCCACAAAGGGATAACACCCTATGAAGTCTTCAAATTATATACACTACCTGTAAAGGATCTGCCAGGCACAGCTTCGGGGTTAACTCCCTTAATTAATCAGTCAGCACCTGAATCTACATCCCTGAGACTGACTCCAGCTTCCACCACTAAGGTTGGCAGGCTTAGGAGTGGGAGAGCCTATCGCAGCCTGGCCAGACTCAGCTAGCTCCTGCCCTCTGTCTATTTATACCTGCATTTCCTGTTCCTCCTTGCTTGTTATTCTTTTTCGTGTGGTTTCCTGGCCCAGCTACAGCTCCTTCTATTTTGTTCCTGCTCCATACAGACCCTGGCTTACTGACTACTCTTCTGCTCTTCGTTTGGTACCTCGCACACTCCTGGCTTGACTCGGCTCGTTCACCACTCTGGTTGCTCACGGTGTTGCCGTGGGCAACTGCCCCTTTCCCTTGCTTGTATTCCCTTGTATGTTTGTCGTGTTTGTCGTGCACTTACTGAGTGCAGGGACCGCCGCCCAGTTGTACCCCGTCGCCTAGGGCGGGTCGTTGCAAGTAGGCAGGGACAGAGTGGCGGGTAGATTAGGGCTCACTTGTCCGTTTCCCTACCCCCCGGTCATTACATAATAACAAGCCCATACCTAGTCTACCCTGGTCCCTCACACCACTATGGACCCCCGTGAGACCCTGGCTCAGCAAATGCAGGGTCTCTCCCTACAGGTCCAGGCCCTGGCTCAGAGGGTCAACCAGCCTGATGCTACCTTGGTAGTTCCCCTCACCGCACCTCTTGAACCCCACCTCAAGTTGCCCGACCGGTTCTCAGGGGACCGGAGGGCTTTTCTCTCCTTTCGGGAGAGTTGTAGGCTTTACTTTCGTTTAAAGCCTCATTCCTCAGGTTCTGAGAGCCAGCGGGTGGGTATAATTATGTCCCGGCTCCAGGAAGGGCCCCAAGAGTGGGCCTTCTCCTTGGCTCCTGACGCCCCTGAACTTTCCTCCGTTGATTGTTTCTTTTCTGCTCTCGGACAATTTAATCCAAAACATTCGGATAACTACTTTAGGAATTCGACCAGAGAATTCCTCCTATAATTCACATGACCAAACATGGGTCAGAATCATAAATAACAATCAACATTTTAACACTAAACAGAGCAGGGGAAGTCCTTGAAGCCAGTTTTTTTACAGATTTTCCTTTTAAGTTAGCCATCTGCAAACCACCAACAACTATTTACCTCCAGCCGTAAACCAGCTCGGAGGCACCGCTCACCTCTGCAGATGGCTCCAACCACCAGAAGACCACTTCAAAGGGATAACACCCTATGAAGTCTTCAAATTATATACCTTTTTGGGGGACGCATACCCCCGATGCGACCCCCCACCATTTTGTACTGACCAACCTCCAGGACTCCCCCCGCCACAGCGAAACAGGCCTTGACCACCTTAAGCCTATGAGTCCCTCCAAACCACCACCGCCCTCTCAATTCCTTCTGCTAAGAACACGCTCCAAAAATCAATTCCAACCTCGGTCAAATGTACTCCATCATTCCGCCAATATCTTCCAACTCCTGACTCCAAATCCCTGTGTCGAACACAAATGCCCGGACACATCTCCGACCACAAGAGGGCAAACAACACTATCCGCTTACCCCGTCCTACTTGATCAGTCTTGGACCGCCACAAAGGGATAACACCCTATGAAGTCTTCAAATTATATACACTACCTGTAAAGGATCTGCCAGGCACAGCTTCGGGGTTAACTCCCTTAATTAATCAGTCAGCACCTGAATCTACATCCCTGAGACTGACTCCAGCTTCCACCACTAAGGTTGGCAGGCTTAGGAGTGGGAGAGCCTATCGCAGCCTGGCCAGACTCAGCTAGCTCCTGCCCTCTGTCTATTTATACCTGCATTTCCTGTTCCTCCTTGCTTGTTATTCTTTTTCGTGTGGTTTCCTGGCCCAGCTACAGCTCCTTCTATTTTGTTCCTGCTCCATACAGACCCTGGCTTACTGACTACTCTTCTGCTCTTCGTTTGGTACCTCGCACACTCCTGGCTTGACTCGGCTCGTTCACCACTCTGGTTGCTCACGGTGTTGCCGTGGGCAACTGCCCCTTTCCCTTGCTTGTATTCCCTTGTATGTTTGTCGTGTTTGTCGTGCACTTACTGAGTGCAGGGACCGCCGCCCAGTTGTACCCCGTCGCCTAGGGCGGGTCGTTGCAAGTAGGCAGGGACAGAGTGGCGGGTAGATTAGGGCTCACTTGTCCGTTTCCCTACCCCCCGGTCATTACATAATAACAAGCCCATACCTAGTCTACCCTGGTCCCTGACACCACTATGGACCCCCGTGAGACCCTGGCTCAGCAAATGCAGGGTCTCTCCCTACAGGTCCAGGCCCTGGCTCAGAGGGTCAACCAGCCTGATGCTACTTTGGTAGTTCCCCTCACCGCACCTCTTGAACCCCACCTCAAGTTGCCCGACCGGTTCTCAGGGGACCGGAGGGCTTTTCTCTCCTTTCGGGAGAGTTGTAGGCTTTACTTTCGTTTAAAGCCTCATTCCTCAGGTTCTGAGAGCCAGCGGGTGGGTATAATTATGTCCCGGCTCCAGGAAGGGCCCCAAGAGTGGGCCTTCTCCTTGGCTCCTGACGCCCCTGAACTTTCCTCCGTTGATTGTTTCTTTTCTGCTCTCGGACTTATTTATGACGAGACTGACAGGACTGCCTTTGCCGAGAGTCAGCTGGTGACCTTACGTCAGGGTAAGAGACCTGTTGAGGAGTATTGCTCTGACTTTAGGAAGTGGTGCGTAGCTTCTCGGTGGAATGACCCTGCCTTAAGGTGCCAGTTTAGGTTGGGTCTGTCGAATGCCCTGAAAGACCTGCTAGTTAGCTATCCCTCTTCTGACTCCCTAGACCAGGCTATGGCTTTAGCGGTACGACTTGACCGACGTCTCAGGGAACGACAACATGAACGTTTGTGTGTTTTCTCCTCCGACTCCCCCATGATGCCTCCCGAAGTTCCGTTGCTTCGTTCCTCCAGGAAAGACTCAGAGATACCTATGCAACTCGGGGCCTCCGTGTCCCCCCAACAACGTAGAGAATTCCGCAGGAAGAATGGTCTCTGCTTCTACTGTTGGGATGACAAGCATCAAGTGAACAACTGTCCTAAGCGTAAGAATGCAGCCAGAGAACTTCCGCGCCTAAGTGATCATCGGGGAGGTCACTTGGGCGCACAGGTATTTCCAGTAAATAGGAAACGTACTAAGATCTTGCTTCCCTTTCAGGTCTCTTTTGGTGGTAGGTCTGCTACCGGCAGTGCCTTCGTGGATTCAGGGTCCTCTACTAATATTATGTCTGTGGAATTTGCTATGTCTCTTGCTATGCCTCTGATTGATTTGCCTAAACTTGTCCCGGTAGTGGGTATCGACTCCACTCCTCTTGCTAATGGTTATTTTACACAGCATACCCCTGTTTTTGAACTCCTTGTTGGCTCCATGCATTTGGAGCAATGCTCTGTACTGTTGATGCAGGGATTATCGTACGATTTGGTTCTAGGCCTTCCCTGGTTGCAGTTGCATAATCCCACGTTTGACTGGAATACTGGGGAGCTAACCAAATGGGGTAATGAATGTTGTACGTCATGTTTTTCTGTTAATTCTATTTCTCCCCCTGAGGAGGCGAATACGCTACCCGAGTTTGTTCAGGACTTCGCTGATGTTTTCTCTAGGGAGGCCTCCGAAGTGTTACCTCCTCATAGAGAATACGATTGCGCTATCGAATTGGTACCAGGAGCTAAGCTTCTAAGGGTAGGATATTTAATCTTTCTTGTCCCGAACGTGAAGCCATGAGAGAGTATATCCAGGAATCCCTGGCCAAGGGTTACATTCGTCCCTCTTCTTCTCCGGTAGGTGCTGGCTTCTTCTTCGTGGGGAAGAAGGATGGTGGTCTTAGGCCATGCATTGACTACCGTAGCCTGAATAAGGTCACGGTAAGGAACCAGTATCCCCTTCCTTTGATTCCTGATCTCTTTAATCAGGTTCAGGGGGCCCAATGGTTCTCTAAATTGGATCTACGGGGGGCGTATAACCTTATTCGCATCAAAGAGGGGGATGAGTGGAAGACTGCGTTTAACACGCCCGAAGGCCATTTCGAATACCTCGTCATGCCCTTTGGGTTGTGTAATGCCCCTGCGGTCTTCCAGAATTTCATAAATGAGATTTTGAGAAATTACCTGGGGATATTTCTTGTAGTGTACCTTGATGACATACTGGTGTTTTCCAAGGACTGGTCCTCCCACATTGAGCATGTCAGGAAGGTGCTCCAGGTCCTTCGGGAAAACAAACTGTTTGCCAAAACTGAAAAATGTGTGTTTGGGGTACAGGAGATACCATTTTTGGGTCAAATCCTCACTCCTCATGAATTCCGCATGGACCCCGCCAAGGTTCAGGCTGTGGCGGAATGGGTCCAACCTGCCTCCCTGAAGGCGTTACAGTGTTTTTTGGGGTTCGCTAATTATTACAGGAGATTTATTGCTAACTTCTCGGTCATCGCTAAGCCTCTTACGGACCTCACTCGCAAAGGTGCTGATCTCCTCCACTGGCCTCCTGAGGCTGTCCAGGCTTTTGAGGTCCTTAAGAAGTGCTTTATCTCGGCCCCGCTGCTGGTTCAGCCCAACCAAATGGAGCCATTTATCATGGAAGTTGACGCATCTGAGGTGGGAGTGGGGGCTGTCTTGTCCCAGGGTACCAGCTCCCTCACCCATCTCCGCCCCTGTGCCTACTTCTCCAGGAAGTTTTCGCCAACTGAGAGTAACTATGATATTGGCAACCGCAAACTCTTAGCCATTAAATGGGCATTTGAAGAGTGGCGCCACTTCCTGGAGGGGGCTAGATACCAGGTAACGGTCCTAACCGACCACAAGAATCTGGTTTTCCTAGAATCTGCCCGGAGGCTAAACCCGAGACAAGCTCGATGGGCGTTATTTTTTACAAGATTCAATTTTTTGGTTACCTATAGGGCTGGGTCTAAAAATATTAAGGCTGATGCACTGTCGCGTAGCTTCATGGCCAGCCCTCCTTCGGAGGAAGATCCTGCTTGTATTTTGCCTCCAGGTATAATCATTTCCTCGATCGATTCTGATTTTGTCTCTGAAATTGCTGCTGCTCAAGGTTCAGCTCCCGGGAACCTTCCTGAGAACAAGCTGTTTGTTCCCCTGCAATTCCGGCTAAGGGTACTTAGGGAAAATCATGACTCCGCACTATCTGGTCATCAAGGCATCCTGGGTACCAAACACCTCATTACCAGAAATTATTGGTGGCCTGGGTTGCCTAAAGACGTTAAGGCCTACGTCGCCGCTTGTGAGGTTTGTGCTAGGTCCAAGACTCCCAGGTCCCGACCAGCGGGCTTACTGCGTTCGTTGCCCATTCGCCAGAGACCTTGGACACATATCTCCATGGATTTTATCACCGATTTGCCTCCATCCCAAGGCAAGTCGGTGATGTGGGTGGTGGTAGACCGCTTCAGTAAGATGTGCCACTTTGTGCCCCTCAAGAAACTACCCAACGCCAAGACGTTGGCTACCTTGTTTGTCAAACACATCCTGCGTCTCCATGGGGTCCCTGTCAATATTGTTTCGGACAGAGGGGTACAATTTGTTTCATTGTTTTGGAGAGCCTTCTGTATGAAGTTGGGGATTGATCTGTCCTTCTCCTCTGCCTTCCATCCTGAAACCAATGGTCAAACGGAGAGGACTAATCAATCTCTAGAACAATACTTGAGGTGTTTTGTCTCTGACTGTCAATATGATTGGGTCTCATTCATTCCCCTCGCCGAATTTTCCCTTAATAACCGGGTCAGTAACTCGTCAGGGGTCTCTCCCTTTTTCTGTAATTTTGGGTTTAATCCACGGTTCTCCTCTGTTTCACCTGGTAGTTCCAACAATCCCGAGGTAGAGGTCGTTCATCGGGAACTGTGCACAGTCTGGGCCCAGGTTCAGAAGAACCTAGAGGCGTCCCAGAGCGTACAAAAAACTCAGGCTGATAGAAAACGTTCTGCTAACCCCCTGTTTATGGTCGGGGATCTGGTGTGGTTGTCGTCTAGGAACTTGCGGAAGTTTGCTCCCCGGTTTATTGGGCCGTATAAGGTCATTGAGGTCCTCAATCCTGTCTCCTTCCGGCTGGAGTTACCCCCGTCTTTTCGTATACACGACGTGTTTCATGCCTCCCTCCTTAAACGCTGCTCCCCGTCCTTGGCTCCCTCGAGGAGACCTCCTGTTCCCGTCCTCACCCCTGAGGGGGTGGAATTCGAGGTGGCCAGGATTGTGGACAGCAAGATGGTCCAAGGCTCCCTCCAGTACCTGGTCCATTGGAGAGGTTACGGGCCCGAGGAGAGGACTTGGGTACCCGCCCGGGATGTTCACGCTGGGGTATTGGTCAGGAGGTTCCACCTGCGTTTCCCCAGTAAGCCAGGTCCACTTAGAAAGGGTCCGGTGGTCCCTCATAAAAGGGGGGGGTACTGTAAAGGATCTGCCAGGCACAGCTTCGGGGTTAACTCCCTTAATTAATCAGTCAGCACCTGAATCTACATCCCTGAGACTGACTCCAGCTTCCACCACTCAGGCTGGCAGGCTTAGGAGTGGGAGAGCCTATCGCAGCCTGGCCAGACTCAGCTAGCTCCCGCCCTCTGTCTATTTATACCTGCATTTCCTGTTCCTCCTTGCTTGTTATTCTTTTTCGTGTGGTTTCCTGGCCCAGCTACAGCTCCTTCTATTTTGTTCCTGCTCCATACAGACCCTGGCTTACTGACTACTCTTCTGCTCTTCGTTTGGTACCTCGCACACTCCTGGCTTGACTCGGCTCGTTCACCACTCTGGTTGCTCTCGGTGTTGCCGTGGGCAACTGCCCCTTTCCCTTGCTTGTATTCCCTTGTATGTTTGTCGTGTTTGTCGTGCACTTACTGAGTGCAGGGACCGCCGCCCAGTTGTACCCCGTCGCCTAGGGCGGGTCGTTGCAAGTAGGCAGGGACAGAGTGGCGGGTAGATTAGGGCTCACTTGTCCGTTTCCCTACCCCCCGGTCATTACACTACCGTTCAAAAGTTTGGGGTCACCCAGACAATTTTGTGTTTTCCCTGAAAACTCACACTTATATTTATCAAATGAGTTGCAAAATGACTAAAAAATATAGTCAAGGCATTGACAAGGTTAGAAATAATATTTTTTATTTGAAATAATTATTTTCTCCTTCAAACTTTGCTTTCGTCAAAGAATGCTCCATTTGCTGCAATTACAGCATTTCAGACCTTTGGCATTCTAGCTGTTAATTTGCTGAGGTAATCGGGAGAAATTTCACCCCATGCTTGCAGAAGTCCCTCCCACAAGTTGGATTGGCTTGATGGGCACTTCTTGCGTACCATACGGTCAAGCTGCTCCCACAACAGCTCTATGGGGTTGAGATCTGGTGACTGCGCTGGCCACTCCATTACAGATGGAATACCAGCTGCCTGCTTCTTCCCTAAATAGTTCTTGCATAATTTGGAGGTGTGCTTTGGGTCATTGTACTGTTGTAGGATGAAATTGGCTCCAATCAAGCGCTGTCCACAGGGTATGGCATGGCGTTGCAAAATGGAGGGATAGCCTTCCTTATTCAAAATCCCTTTTACCTTGTACAAATCTCCCACTTTACCAGCACCAAAGCAACCCCAGACCATCACATTACCTCCACCATGCTTGACAGATGGCGTCAGGCACTCTTCCAGCATCTTTTCAGTTGTTCTGCGTCTCACAAATGTTCTTCTGTGTGATCCAAACACCTCAAACTTCGATTCGTCTGTCCATAAAACTTTTTTCCAATCTTCCTCTGTCCAATGTCTGTGTGCTTTTGCCCATATTAATCTTTTCCTTTTATTAGCCAGTCTCAGATATGGCTTTTTCTTTGCCACTCTGCCCTGAAGGCCAGGATCCTGGAGTCGCCTCTTCACTGTAGACGTTGACACTGGCGTTTTGCGGGTACTATTTAATGAAGCTGCCAGTTGAGGACCTGTGAGGCGTCTATTTCTCAAACTAGAGACTCTAATGTACTTGTCTTGTTGCTCAGTTGTGCAGCGGGGCCTACCACTTCTCTTTCTATTCTGGTTAGAGCCTGTTTGTGCTGTCCTCTGAAGGGAGTAGTTCACACCGTTGTAGGAAATCTTCAGTTTCTTGGCAATTTCTTGGAATAGCCTTCATTTCTAAGAACAAGAATAGACTGTCGAGTTTCACATGAAAGCTCTCTTTTTCTAGCCATTTTGAGAGTTTAATCTAACCCACAAATTTAATGCTCCAGATTCTCAAGTAGCTCAAAGGAAGGTCAGTTTTATAGCCCCTCTAAACCGCAAAACTGTTTACAGCGGTGCTAACATAATTGCACAAGGGTTTTCAAGCGTTTTCTAATCATCCATTAGCCTTCTAACACAGTTAGCAAACACAATGTACCATTATAACACTGGAGTGATGGTTGCTGGAAATGGGCCTCCATACACCTATGTAGATATTGCATTAAAAACCAGACGTTTACAGCTAGAATAGTCATTTACCACATTAACAATGTATAGAGTGTATTTCTGATTAATTTAATGTTATCTTCATTGAAAAATACTGTGCTTTTCTTGCAAAAATAAGGACATTTCTAAGTGACCCCAAACTTTTGAACGGTAGTGTACCTTTTTGGGGGACGCATACCCCCGATGCGACCCCCCACCATTTTGTACTGACCAACCTCCAGGACTCCCCCTGCCACAGCAAAACAGGCCTTGACCACCTTAAGCCTGTGAGTCCCTCCAAACCACCACCGTTCTCTCAATTCCTTCCTCTAAGGACAGGCTCCACAAATCAATTCCAACCTCGGTCAAATGTACTCCATCACTCCGCCAATATCTTCCAACTCCTGACTCCAAATCCCTGTGTCGAACACAAATTCCCGGACACATCGCCGACCCCGGGAGGACAAACAACACTATCCGCTTACCCCGTCCTACTTGATCAGTCTTGGACTGCCACAAAAACAACTCGAGTCTATCCCCATATAGACCCACATCCACCTGTCGCAATCCCCCAGCCCTCACCGCACTAGGAGAAACCAACTCACCAATTCTGAGTGCTCCAAAAAACGCTAGAGAAAAAGCCAAACGAAACAACTCTACCTCATAAGGCGAATTACAAACAGCCCCCAGCAATGCGCCCAACGAACCAAGAAGGGTAAAAGACACGGGTCGCCACTGATCTGCTTCAGCCCTGCCGCGACACAAACCCTTCACAGCTTGCCTTACCAAAAAATTCTTGGACACATCCTGAAAACCCCGTAATTTAAATCCAAACGCCAACCCAGCAATGAAACGATTTACCTTAGCCAGAGAAAATTCCGCCTCCTAAGCATCCCCCAACCAGTATAACAATGCCACCAACCTGTCTTGATCCGTGCTGACGTTACCCAACACTCTTACCCACTCCTCCCACTGCTGCCAACAAGCCGAATAAGTACTCCAAGTCGCACTAGCCAACGACCGTTCGATCAACCGTTCCACGGGACCGAAACCAGATCCCATAGATGTTCCGGGCAAGCCAAACCGAACAGCTCCGCTCCCGGTGCCAATTAACTAAATTGATCCCACTGCGAGCGAGAAAGAGCATCAGCGATACAATTGTAAACCCCCGGTACATGCACCGCAACCACCCACGTGTTTAAGGACAAGCACACCAAGACTAAGTGACGCAACAACTGAACCACAGGTGGAGAAGATGCCGATACGTTATTAATCGCTAACACCACTCCCATGTTATCGCAGTGGAAACAAACCTTTTTATCCCTGAGAATGTGCCCCCAAATGGTCACCACAACCATGATGGGGAACAGCTCGAGCAGGGCCAGATTCCGTGTAAGACCACTGATCACCCAGCTGTGTGGCCAGTCCCCCGCACGATGCCCTCTGCTTTATTTCAGCAGGGGCAGCAATTAGCAACTCTCCCCCCACCACCATGTCACCAGCGCCAGAGAGAGGGGCGGGGGAGGGGAGCGCATCTGGGCTAGCAGCCGACACAGAGCACCGGGCTCGGCGCGAAGACGGGCCCGCCTGAGGTATCCTGGCCAGCGCTGCCGCTGCCACTGTCTCCTCCAACCACCCCGGACCGTGGAACTCAGCTGCCGCGCGCAGCTGATCAAGCATGCTGACTAGAAACGCCATACTCGCAGGTAGACAGGGCAGTGGGAGCTAACTTTTGTACCTGTTATTCCTCCCGCTGCTTCCGGCTAAATGCCGAAAACAGCGGGAGGAACAGATACCGAACCCCAACTCCTCCCCTCTTCATCTCCTCCCTCTCCCTGCCTTCACTAACCATTTTCCCCCTGATTGGCTAACCTTCCTTCCTATGGCAGTCATGGAGGCTTTCCCTTAAGCCTCGTCTTTACTTTGTGACTTTTGCCTGATCAAACCGAGTTGTGATTCATTGTTTGCTCCATATAAATAACTATATATTTAATGTTGTGTATTTTGTGACCACCAATGCAATCCTTTGTTTAAGATGATTTTAACAGTTTTTATGAGATTATATTATTTTGTCTGTATTTATTGCGCTAATAAAGATATTTTGTTATTGACCATGTGTCGTTTTGCTATATGGTTTTGTGGTATACATTTGTAGCTATTTGACAGGTATAATATGCTGCAATACATAAGTATTGTAGGATATTATAACAGCGATCGGACAGTTGGACCTTCAAGTCCCTAGTGAGACGAAAAAAAAATGTTAAAAAAAGTTTAACATTTTTTTATACAAAAATAAAAAAGTAAGAATTTAAAGTAATAAATTTAAAACTCACCCTTTTTCCATTATCAAGAACTTAATTATTAGAAAAAATAATAAACTATACAGAATTGGTATTGCCGCATCCGTAATGGCCTGAACTATAAAAATATTATGTAATTTATCCAATGCAGTGAACGCCATAAAAATAAATAATAAAAAAACAATACCAGAATTGCTATGTTTTTGGTCACCTTAGAATAAAAAGTGATCAAAAAGTTGCATGTATCCAAAAATGGTACCAATAAAAAAACATATAGCTCGTCTTGCAAAAAACAAGCCCTCATACAGCTCTGTCGACCAAAACATTTTTTTAAAGTTGTGGTTCTCATATTGTGGCAACAGAAAAAATACATTATTTTTACAAAATAAATGTTATTGTGCAAATAGTTGTAAAACATAAAAAAGCAATATAAATTTGGTATCGCCAGAATCGTACTGACCCATAGAATAAAGTAAATATGTCAATTATAGTACACGGTGAACGCTGTAAAAAAAAGGATAAAAACAATAGCAGAATTGCTGTTTTTTGGTCACCACGCTTCTCAAAAAATAAAATAAAAAGTGATCAAGAAGTTGCATGTATCCAAAAATGGTGCCGATAATAACTACAGTCTGTCCCGCAAAAAACAAGCCCTCACACCGCTCTGTCACAAAAAAAAAGTTATGGCTCTCAGAATATGGCGACACAAAATGTGCAGAGTGCGATCCAAAAGGGGAATAAGATCAGGCACCATTTATCAGTGCGACACAGGCCACAGAACTGCGGATTATTACTTATTTACCGCATTATTATATCCTCTTATTATGTACTGATGTACTCCGCACAGTTTACATATGCCCCCAGATTATAAACTGAAATACCAGCAAAACCCCAAACAGAAAAATTACCAAGCAAAATCTGTGCTTCATAAGTCAAATGGCGCTCCCTCCATTCTGAACCCTTCAGTGTGCCCAAACAGCAGTTTACATCCACTTATATGGCATCGCCATACCCGGGAGAACCCACTTAACAGTTTATGATGTATTTGTCTTCAGGGGCACAATCTGGGAATAACATATCGCGCACTTAAATGGCATATCAGCGGAAAATCCACTGCACATTTTTCTAGTAAAAATAGTAGTATTGGGTCATACACACTGCACCCTTTAATAAATGCCTTGAGGGGTATATTTTAAAAAATGGGGTCACTTCTTGGAAGTTTTTGCTTTACTATTTGACCTCAGAGTCCTGCAATTGGGGGCAAATGCTATGGAAAAATCACTAAAATAGACCTCAAATGCGCATGGTGCTCTTTCACTCCTTTAATCTAACACCAATCCAGCAAAATCTGCGCTCCTACAGGCAAATGACGCTCCTTCTCTTCAGAGCCCTGCCGTGTGCCCAAAAAGCTGTTTAGGGCCACATATGGGATATTGCTGTACTCAGGAGAAATTGAGTAAAAAATTGTGTGGTGTTTTTTTCTCCAATTACCCCTTGTAAAAATAAAACATTTAGAGCTAAAACAGCATTGTTTTGAGAAAAATTTAATTTGTCATTTTCACTGCCTAATTCTAATAAAATCTATGAAACAGCTGTTGGGTCAAACTATTCACTACCCGCCTAGTGAATGCCTTGAGGCTTTTATTTACCAAAATGGAGTCACTTCTCAAGAGGTTTTTACGGTACTGGTACCTAAGGAACTCTGCAAATACGACATGCCACCTTTAAACCAAACCAGCAAAATCTGCATGCCAAACTGTGCTCCTGCCATTCTGAGCCCTACCGTGTGTCCAAACAGCAGTTTGTGACAACATATGGGGTATTATCGTATTTGAGAGAACTTGATTTACAAATGTTGGTGTTCTTTTTCTTTTTTATTCCAAAAAAATCGGAGCTGAAAAGACTTTTTGTGTGAAAAATGTTTCGATTTTAATTTCTATGACCTAATTTCAATAAATTCAGCAAAACACCTGTGGTGTTAAAATGCTTACTATGCCCTTAGATTAATTCCTTGGGAGTGTAGTCCCGAAATGGCGTCTTTTTGGGGATGTTTCCTATGTTTTGGCACCACAAGACCTCTTCAAACATGACATGGTGCCTAAAATATATTTTAATAAAAAGGAGGCCCCAAAATCTAGTAGGTGCTCCTTTGCTTCTGAGGCCTGTGCTTCAGTCCACCAGGGCCACATGTGTGACATTTTTAAAAGCTGCAGAATCTGAACAATAAATATTGAGCTGAGTTTCTCTCCTAAAACCTTCTGTGTTACAGAAATAAAATGGATTATAATGGAATTTCTTAAAAAAATAATAATATATATATATTTGTAAATTTCACCTCCAAAATGTTAACTAGTAACTATTTTGTGTTGTATTACTATCTGTCTTACAAGCAGATACACTCAAATTTAGAAAAATCTAAAATTTTCAAAAATGTCTCTAAATGTAGGTGTTTTTCACAAATAAACACTAAAGGTATTGACCAAATTTTACTATTAACATAAAGTACAATGTGTCACGAGAAAAAATTCTCAGAATCGCTTGGATAAAAGAATAGCATTCCAAAGTTATTACCAGGTAAAGTGACACAGGTCAGATTTGAAAAATGGTGTCTGAGCCTTAAGGCCCAAACTAGGCTGCATCATTAATGGGTTAAAGTGGTTTTACATCTCATAAAGTTGGGGGAATACAATTAGGATATGTCATCACTTTCTGATCGTGGAGTTCTGACTGCCATGACTACTTGATGTTTAGTAAAGCCAATCCCTGTCTTTACAGTTTACCAAATGGGCCATCAATTGTCTTAGAAATGACCCAGATGAAGAGACTATGAAGGAATTCTTCAGTTCTCTTGACTATAAATGCAGCAGAGATTGTGGTATCCATAAAAATATAATGCAGCCATTTTTAATGAATACATATGGTTGTTGGCCTTCTACCCGCTCTGGTAGGCCTATGATATGTATAATTTACGCTGCATTCGTTCACATCAGGTATGACCGTCTTGTCTCAAGATGCCTAGATCGATTCTTACCACCTCTATTACCTTTCCAGGACATGGTACATGAGGTAATGGCTGCCCACAGCTGTTCTGATGCCTATTACAAGCTGGTAGGGGAATTGTGAAGCAGTATGTATTCAGGATTGTAAGGAGTAAGAGGGCTGAGCACAGCAGATTCAGCATGTAGCGTGTTCTTACTGGTGCAGAGTCACATCCTCTAATGGGGGTCTTTAGGGTTTATTAAAATTCAAAACTAAAATTATATATTTTAAGATAATATAAATGATTTCCCCCATGTCACACAGACAGAAATGATCATTTATCCCCTATAAAGAATTCATCAGAGAACGTTCCCATTAAAAACTTCAATTTTATTATTTTCAATAAAAAAATACTCTATACAGTAAAGCAATTGATGAAAACACCCGGAAAAATTACAGATCACACTAAACTTTTCTAGAGGTACAAATCATACAATATCATCAAATTCATATTCCCAATGGTAAAGCCATACTGATATATGTAAATTATGGGTGTGGTCATAAAAGCAGCTCAAACCGATTATAGCTATTGTGATGTCACAGAGCTTGGGTATAAACAATGATGTTGGTCACAGAGCTGTCACTATCAGTTGGATGTGACCGTTAAATTCTCTATCAATGCTACATCTGTAGTTCACGCTAATTAATTTGTTTTATTAGGAACATTGAATTATTCCATCTCTAGAAGATATTGTGTGATAGTGGTAGTAATATGGTATTAGTATTAGTGTGCAATTAAATTGCTCAAGTATCTTAGATTTGCAGGGTAAGTGGCCAAAATTTTAGCTCCCTTATTATCATTATGTCTACCACTTGTAAAAGAGAAATTTCAATATGCTCATATTAGAAGACTGTATATTAGTGGACTATAATTCCTTATATTATTTAGGTTCACCAGAAATAATTACAATTTAATTCAATTCTGAATTTTGATCAATTGATATAAAAATTATTAGTGGGGAATTGATACTGGTCTGGGGCTATTTATCATGGTTTGGGCTAGGCCCTTTATTTCCAGTGAATGGTAATGTAAAGACTATTTAGACCATTGCATGCTTCCGACTTTGTGAGACTAGTTTGGTAAAGACCCTTCCCTGTTTCTGTATGACGTTGCCCCTTTGCACAAAGCAAGGTCCATAAAGACATGGAGTGATAAGTTTGGTGTGGAGGAACTTGACACTCTGCACAGAGCCCTGACCCCAACATCCGAGCCTGAACTCACAAATGCTCTTTTAATTAAATGGGCAAAAATTCCAACAAACACGCTACAAAATCTTGTGGAAAGCCTTGTCAGAAGAAGTTATAGCTACAAAAGGGGGCCCAACTTCATATTAACATCCATGGCTTTGTAATGGGAAGTATCACAAGCTTATAATGGTGTAAAGGGTCAGCTGTCCACATCTTTTGGCCACATAGTGTATTTTGGGTTTATGTATTGTGATGTCACTACTATTAAAAATAATGATAAATCCATATTGATATATGCAAATTATGGGTGAGGTCATAAAAGCAGCTCACCCCGGGTATAGCTATTGTGATGTCACAGAGCGTGGGTGTATACTATGGTGCTGGCCTCAGAGCTGTCACTCATCAGTTGGATGTGACCGGTAAGTACTCTATCAGCACTACGTCTCTAGATGAGTCTCATCTATCAGTTTCTTTATGAATATTTTATTCTTAGGTACAATTCTGCTGTGTCTGCCATTTAAAGTTTAGTTTATATTTGGAATAGTTATACTAATATACTAAGAAGTTGCTAAATGGCAATATGGCGGCCTGTGACTTCTGCTCCAGAGACAGAATGCAGCTTGCAGACAAAAATTGCCATCTGTATTCTGCTGGTAAATTGATAAAGCAACCTCAAAGAAAGGGAATGTGAATGTCCTACAGCCCTGAGAACTTATTATTGGAACCCTTCAGTTTATAACAGGAGTAATTCACGTAATAAATATTTACTAGGGTATTACTAATTATGTATTTGAGGTTTTCTATTTGTGTAAAATACACAATTATTATTATTATTAATAATAATAATAATTACTAATATAAAAATGTTAGGGAAGTGACTTCTCAAAAACAGCCCTGACCCCATAATCCTGTATCCTCAAAAGCAATTGTCATTTTTCATTAATATATATATATATATATATATATATATATATATATATATATATATATATATATATATAAAATGTAATAATGTCTATAACAAACGACAGAGGTTCTAAATTATAGTTAGTATCTCATATAAAAATTACATAAACCCCGGAAATGTCATACCGTATGGTCAATTCAACAACCAATACATTGTTCCAGAATCCAAACCCCAAGCAATGTCATTCACAGGGGGTCCAAGCCCCAAGACCCCAAGCAATGTGATCTTCAAACACTTCTGATTGTCTAGATCCTGTAGTTGGAATACCCCTTTTATAACTAATTTCTCCAGCTGGTTTTCTTTAAGTTTTCCCTAACTATTTCTTTTTCTGGTTATTCTAGATCTTGCTGTTGGATTGACACTGTTGGATTACTGTGTTGCTTTTACGGTCAGCGATTTGTCCTATTTTCAGAGAACTAGAGGCGATTAGTTAAATTCAATCTTTACTGTCGCCTGGTTTTCTACCACGGACATTGGTGCAGTTTTGCACCCGGGTTATTAACCAACCATGCCCTTTTGGAAAAAATCAAAAAAATATCATGTGTCTCAGATTCCTGATAATGGAAATGTGATGAAAGAGATACCAACTATGGAGGAACCTAACATCTCACTCCAGAAGTTTTCCAACATCAAAGATATGCCAGCCGAAAAATGCAGCGATCCAAGTCACAGCAAACCTTGTGACATTGGCTCAAAGAACGCCAAGAAGAGCGCAATCAGGAGCTTGGGCAGCAGCGCTGTGATTGGCGCTATAGAACTGGATCGCTGTTTCCCAAATAGACGGCTGAGATTATACGTTGCCACCTGGAATATGGAGGGAAAGGTGAGAAGAAATATACAATATCTATTGTGAACCATGAGTGTATCTGATCTAAGGCTATGTTCACACGGAGTATTTTGCCGAGTTTTTTGACGTGGAAACCGCATCGCAAAACTCAGCAAAAACGGCCCGAAAATGCCTCCCATTTATTTGAATGGGAGGCGTCGGCGTCTTTTTCCCGCGAGCAGTAAAACTGCCTCGCGGTAAAAAGAAGCGACATGCCCTATCTTCGGGCGCTTCCGCCTCTGACCTCTCATTGACTTCAATGGGAGGCAGATAAAGCGTATTTCGCAGTGTTTTATGCCCGCGGCGTTCAATGGCCGCGGGCGAAAAACGCCTTGAAAAACTCTGCGAAAATCGGCGTGCAGGGAGAGGAAAATCTGCCTAAAACTTCCAAACTGAATTTTGAGGCAGATATTCCTCCTGCAAAATACTCCGTGTGAACATAGCCTAAAGTTGGATAAATTTGCAGTTGGATATGAGATAGACATATTATATACTACCCTAGGCCCAAATTTTCTAAACATTTGGGCCAATCAATGTTGCTGCACACACTGCAAACTGTCAAACTAATAATCTATGTCTTTGGAATGGCAATGCCTCTGATCCTAAGACTGCAGCACTGGCCATAGTCTATAAAGACTAAAATCCAATTCGATCAGATATAATTTTTTTGTAGGTGATATAGAAGATGTCAGTTTGGTTGGTGCTCTGTGTATACATTATTAATATCTTCATATTTTGAGCAGGAGTTCCCACAAAATCTAGAGGATCTGCTGTTGCCATCAGATGACACCAAAGACATTTACGTAATTGGCGTTCAGGAAGGATGTCCAAACAGGTAAGTCTTCTCAGGTTGTCTTACAACAGTCTATGTCTGCAGATGGACTACAGGTCGGCTGATTGAAATTCTCTCTTAAACTACTACTTATTGTAGGATCACTCCTAAATTTTCCTATTTAACCCCAGAGGTTATAATATTGATTATTTAATAAATGAGTTCAATATTTTAATCTGGTGTCATTTATTAATATGTAAACTTGAAATTGTGTCTTCTTGTAGACGGGAATGGGAGATAAAATTACAAGAGACTCTTGGTCCACACTACGTGCTATACCATTCATCCGGGCTCGGAGTCCTGTATCTCACCATCTTTATTCGACGGGAACTGATCTGGTTCTGCTCAGGTAAGATTCACTTTCTTACATTTACATAATAAGTCCTAATTGAAGTCATTAGTTGGAACTTCTTATTTAGTCATTAGAACTAGATGTCTAAGAACCCAACTCTCAGATTCTTCACTGTGGAGTATTGGAGATCTGATAGTTTACTCCACAGTTACAAAGTGTGAAATGGTGTTGTAGTAATATTTCCAGCGTTTAATAGGAAACTATCTCTGTTTCATTGTTGCATGTTATACTATTAACCACTAACCCTTCTTCTTGTGTTTCATTTCTTATACAGAGGTAGAGCACACCCATGTAACAACCAGGCTATTCCACCATGTCAAAACGAAAGGAGCCTTGGGTGTTGCCTTCACCGTCTTTGGGACATCATTCCTGTTTATTAATTCCCATATGAGATGTAAGTATGTCTGTTTTTAATATATGACTATGTACAGTGTTATTGTGTATAAAAGTGCTGCTGTTTAATAATAATAAGCTGGAATATATGAGATGATATGAAAAGATCTGTACTATTGATGTTTTGGTGTAAAATTAAAAGTTCTTCCTCATTTGGTCAAACTTCTTCTAATCCATCAAACTTATTCTACATAACGAGAGAATAATAGTGGAAGGATAAACGGCCTAATGTCCTCTACAGACTGCTATAGAAATACATTATCCTCTGTCATGAAAATGATTGTGTCTTAGATTTACAGTAACAGAAATATCAGTGCGTCTGGTGTACAGAGTGCGGACCCAGATCATGGAACTCCACCAGTCTCATCTTCTAAAATGTCAATAGAAATCCAATTAATATAAATACTATTTGTAAAAAATTAATTGTTGAGGGAACATTCAGACTACACAGCCCAAGAAGTAGATACGATACCTAGATAATATAAGATAAAGAAACCTATTGTCAAAGAAAACTTAAATGTGGTGGTTGTCCTAAATTCCAGGAGGTCACATTTACTGATATGTATATTTTTGATGGCAGTTGGGGCAGTCTACAAGAGGATCCAGGACTATAAAACTATCACTGAGGGTCTCCGTCTGCCTCAAATTATTCCGGAAAGAATAAACTCCAATGCCTGTGAGTAATACTTATGTGGTTGAACCTATCGATTCCTTTATCTCTCTATTTATCTCCATTGACTCTAATGCAGTCACGTGGTCTAATTGTGTCCTGTGTTTATCTCATTCTACAGTGGACGTCACCAGCCGCTTTGATCGAGTTTTTTGGTTTGGGGACCTCAATTTTCAACTGAAAGAGGACAGAAAAAACGTGGAATCTCTTCTGAAGAACATTAAAGGAAGAGATATGTCCAGTCTCCTCAAACACGACCATCTGAATGAAGCCAAGAACAACGGTACAGTTACTAGTAGACAGATCTCTATCACTCCTCAGCCTGTATTATTACCACATACACCTCGACAGATCAATACAAATCACTGTCATGATGGTTCATATGTTCTCCACATTCTTATATAGCCCTACATCTCTTGCACATGTTTTTAATACTGACATGTTTTTTTATTTTTTTATTTTAAGGGTCCATATTTGTAGGGTTTAAGGAGCACACCATTGAATTCCTTCCTACATATAAGTTCGACATTGGCACAGACACCTACGATACATCAGAAAAGCAGAGAGTCCCATCTTATACGGTAAGATATCTTTTTTCCAGGTCTACAGAGCTAAAGAAAGACTACATTTCATGAATAGATTTTCATATAATAAATCCCCTCGCCCAAGGTAATGAATTGTTATTATAGATGGAGAAATAATTCTTACGAACAAAGCATCCAGTCCATTTTACTTGTAGTGAGTTTGTCATCGTCTCCCAGTGTAATATGTCTTCGCCTAGCATGGCTCAAAGATACTTATTTCATTAAATCTATGTGGCCAAGTCAAACCTTAAATGCAACAAAGTCTCAAAATTTATATTACTTAAATAAAATATGTTCAGTCTATGATGCTATGAGGTTTATAAATAAATTATAATATGATTGCACTGATGATATTTGTTATTTTCATGACCTCTACAGGACAGGGTGTTGTATAAAAGCCAATATGAGGGAGATGTGCGAGTCCTGAAATACGACTCTTGCCCTGTTTTGAAGACCTCAGACCACCGACCCGTTTTTGGCATCTTTGAAGTAAAGCTCAGACCTGGTTCAGATAAGTAAGTCATGGTTTCCTCCATGTTGTTGGTATGATCCTTTCAGTAGCCGCCATTACTACAAGGGCCTTATAGCCAGAGCTCACAATTTGGGGCAGGCCGCTGTATACCTGGGTGACAGTACTGGAGGATTATAGGATGTGAAACTAAACAATTATTGTGTGGTTACCTGCTAACATTATCATATGTCTTACATCAATGTATTTCTCATTCCAGCATCCCATTGGCTGGTGGACGCTTTGACCGCAAGACCTATTTGAAGGGCATTAGGAGGTTAGGACAAAAAAAGTAGCTGCGTCTGTTCATGTCCTTACAGCACATAAGGTGAGAGCATTGTACTTGTCTATTATGTTTGCTGTGAGAATGTTCTTCCATCTCTTAAGTCTTCCTCTGTATCAGTAATTTATTTTATCAACCAACATAAAGAAATTGTAAATAAGTAATTCTATCTTCTAGTTCAATTTTCTTGTATTCAGATATTTCTTTAATTTCTAAATGAAGGTTATGGGCTTTAGAAGAAAACTGTAAGCGTGTATGTAGTATAATAGATTGGTGGGAATTCATTAAGACTGACGTTTCATACACCGGTCTTAATATAAAAAAACATGGAGTAAAATGTGCCTAATTTATTAAAAGGCCCACACCTTAATAACTAATAATCCATGTTATTATGATAAAATTGTCGGCCGCTGGTGGCTTTGCTGCTTCAGCTACTCTCTGTCCACTTTTTTAGAAAAGTGCCGTAAGCGGCAGAAACTACATGATAGATACAAGGAACATTGTTATTGATATAAGACATTACTTGCCATCTTGCAGGACTCCTAAGGAACATTTACCATCTCAGGTGTATAAAAATTTAGAACATCAGAAAGTTCCTGTAACAGCCTGAACAGCGCAGCTTTAGATCAAACCCATCACTTGGATGTCAACCATCTTCAAGGTTTGTAGTGTAACCCCTAGGATCAAATAGGAAAATCCACAATAAAACTTCTTCTATATTTTGTGCCTGCTAAGAAACACACATTAGTAGAGCATTAATAGCAAATATTTCTCTTGCAGCATAAACATCAATTCCGCAGTATATCTGGCGAGAACTGCGCTCCCTGTGACCGGAGGAGCCGCCATCATTGCTGATAGAAAGGTAAGTTCCTCTAGATATGTCCCCTCTATATTTGTTAAGCAGCCTGAATGATTAATATTTAATAGGATTGTGCGCTTCTCCCCCCAGAACAAGTCAGCAGATACAAACAGACCATCAACATCAATGCCAATAATAACCGAGGGCAGAACCCCGCCATCTTACAAGTATTCCAATGGCGAGACTTAAAATTTTCTACATCTGTCACAGAAGAGACATCAGTGTGGTTACCGGTGCCTCAATGTTACCCAGAAGACCAGGCCCAGAACAGGAGAACATGTCATCTCTTCCTGTGTCTCTGGAATACAGATTTCCCACCACTTACTGATACTACAGTATATACTGTGACATCTTCCATCGTTTTTGCTGGATCTTGTATAACATCATCTTTACCATTATATATTTTGATCCACAAAAACCTTAAATAAATCTTTAACATCAATCCATAAGTGTGACTGGTATTAATTAGTGTGTTCAGTGTCCGGCTACAACTTACCACAGTGTATACAATTCACTTATCCGACCATTCACAGCGCTATTTGTGTGACATCGCGTTTAATCCAGTGGTAGGTGACAGGACATTGTATCATATGTACACAATACAGAGAGTATGGAACGTGCCGCCATATGTACTGGATTAGATCATGTGTTGGACAAAAAGTGACAGGAGATGTAAAATATTGATATATTTGATAGTTGTTTAAATTTCAGTTCCATAAAATGTAATGTTGGGCTCTCTTTACAAGCGGAGACAATCACATTAAGCAGGGAAGCCGCTAGGGTGACACAATCCCCACAGATCTCAGATTGGACAAACGGGCAGGATGAGAGCTGCCAGTTGAGATTGGCAGTTAGGGCAGAAGTTACAAAGTGACTGATCAACCAAAAATACTTTGTATTGCTAGCCTGAATGGCGTATCGCTAGCTCAGCATTTCATATGAGAACAAAGACCCTCTGCAGCACAAGTTTAAGTTGAGACTGAACCATAGCAAACACATTGTCCCATTCTCACAAGTTAAATCAGAAACCGCCAAGTATAGAGCCTATTTATTAGTGAAACCGTCAAGCTTATGTATTAAATATTATAACCGTGAAGACTGTGCCTCTGTTGGAGTAAAGTTCTATTCAGCATCTTATACCTGTGTCGTCTGAAGTTCTAGCTGTGCAATTTCCTCTGCGGGGCAGTAACCATCCTAAACCCACTCCCACCTGTTACATTTGTCCATACTAAAGTCCATTACTCCATTGAAGTCGCCAATTAGTAGCAGTGGATAATCTGCAAGGGCTTTTTATCAATAGACTCCTGTACCACACCCAAGACATAAGGATTAAAGGGTGGCGGTAAATAAATTGAGACAATGATACATTGAAGATTTTGTATTGTACAGTCCAGGAGCACAAACTTTCCTTCTTTTTCTTCCCAATATGTATGGCAGGTTAATTTGCAGTTAGGGTATGTTCACACGCAAACTCAAAAACGTCTGAAAATACGGAGCTGTTTTCAAGGGAAAACAGCTCCTGATTTTCAAACGTTTTTTTAAGCCACTTGCGATTTTCGCTGCGTTTTTCGCTGCGTTTTTTACGGCCGTATTTGGAGCTGTTTTCAATAGAGTCTATGCAAATGGCTCCAAAAACGTCCCAAGAAGTGACCTGCACTTCTTTTTCGCTGCCGTTTTTAAAAAAATGGCCCGTCGGAACAGAACGCTGTTTTTCCTATTGAAATAAATGGGCAGATGTTTGAAGAAGAGGACTTACTCCTAAAGCGAAGCAAGGATGAGTTAATGCTCCGTCCAACAAACAAAAGAAGCTGGTGTGCCACCCATGCCGCATTGCGCCATTATTTGTGTAAAGTTTGAAAGAGATTGTGCCTCTTTTTTGTAGAGTAGTGTTTACATCCCCTTGTGGATGTTTATATACCACTGGTCAGTAAAGAATTTGTTGTTTGCATTACTTGGGTCTACTGTATTTTATTGCTTGCGACTAACCCTGTGGTCCTTGCCGGTACTTGGCCTTACATAGGTATACATTCTATAGACAAGGTGAATGCTAACACTCAATTGCTATTTAGGCTAGGATCTTATTTTTTATTTCTTTTACTTATTTAAGGGTTGCATGCAACTCAATGTATAGCTTTGTACTGCGGCTGTTGATTTGTAAGTAAAATCAATTAGTTGCATGCCAATGCGTTTCCATGATGGCCTTATTTTCACATTTCCAGGAAAAATAACAGAAGACCATCACAACACAGAGTTCTGAGTAAAGATGCTCCATATCAGGAGAGCTGACAGGTCCGCCTTAACCCCTTACCGACATTTGCCGTAAATGTACGTCATGGAAAGCATTGACTTCCCGCATCTTGCCGTACATATACGCCGAATGTTTGGGACCGGCTCAGAAGCTGAGCCGGTGCCATCATCACCGGATCTCAGCTGTATCTTACAGCTGACATCCGGCTGTAACGGCGGGGACCGAAATTAGCTTCGATCCCTGCCATTAACCCCTTAAGTGCAGCGCTCAAACGCGATCGCTGCACTTAAGGTGTTTGCAGCTCATCGGAACCCCAGTAATGAAATTGCCGGCGTTCCGGTGGCTGCAATGGCAACCGGAGACCTAATACTGGCCTCCCGGTCTGCCTAGCACCGAAGCCGATCAAGATCCGCACGGCGGCGGAGCCTGATCGGCTTCCGTAGCTGCCGGCAAGATGGCGCCGGGTCAGGAGCTGATCCGGCGTCATCAGCGGTGGAAGTCAGCTGTACTGTACATCCACCTGTAACGGCAGGAACCGGAGCTAGCTCCGATCCCTGCCATTAACCCCTTCAATGCAGCAATCTAAAGCGATTGCTTCATCGTAGCGGTTACTAGCAGATCGCCAGCCCTGACAGGCATTAAGGACTTGCGACTGCTGTTATGGCAACAGGAGACACAATGGTCTCCTGCTCTGCCATTACAGAAGCCGATTTAGGCCCCACCGGGAGGCGAAGCCTAATCGGCTTGCTGTCAGTGAATGACTGACAGATCTAATACATTGCACTACATAGGTAGTGCAATGTATTAGAAAAAAAAAAATCTGACCGTTGGACCTTCAAGTCCCCTAGTGGGACTTGAGAAAAAGTGTAAAAAAAGTATAAAAAAGTGTAAAAAAAAGTGCAAATAATAAAACTTTGAAAACAATAAAAGTTTCAAGTAATCAAATAAAACACAATCCCCCTTTTACTCTTATCAAGTCCTTTATTATTGAAAAATAATAATAAACCATATGTATTTGGTATCGCCGCGACCGTAACGACCTGAGGTATCAAAATATTATATTATTTATTGCACGCGGTGAACAGCGTAAAAAAACCCGTAAAAAACGTTACCAGAGTTTCTGTTTTTTAGTCACTTTGCCCTACATATGTTAGAATAAAAAGTGATCAAAAAGTCGCACGTATCCAAAAATGGTACCTATAAAAACTATAGCTCGTCCCGCAAAAAACAAGCCCTCATACACCTCCGTCGACAAAAAAATTAAAAAGTTATGGTTCTCACAACTTGGCGACAGAAAAAATACATTCTTTTTACAAAAGTAATTTTATTGTGCAAAAAGTTGTAAAACATAAAAAAGTCCTATAAAATAGGTATCGCCGGAATCGTACTGACCCGCAGAATAAAGTTAACATGTAATTTATAACGCATGGTGAACGCTGTATAAAAAAAACGAAAAAAGCTGTGCCAGAATTGCGTTTTTTTGTTTACCTGGCATCCCAAAAAATAGGATAAAAGGTGATCAAAAAGTTGCATGTACCCCAAAATGGTACCAATAATAACTACAGCTCGTCCCGCAACAAACCAGCCCTCATACCGCTACGTCTATGAAAAATAAAATTAGTTATGGCTCCAATAAGTCAGGAAATAAAAAAATATGCAGTTGTGCCCGAGGGGAACATTTCTTCTGTTTGAAGAGGCGATTTATCAAGGACCTAAAATTAGGGAACCAGGAAAGGGAGGGCCCAAACATATCCGCTGGAAGCGACGGTGCCCGTATTATACCAGGACAACACTTCCTAGCAAAATTCCCCAAACTACAAAGGCGCGGAGTGTGGATCAAAAGGGGGATAATAAAGGACGCCATATATCAGTGCGACACCGGCCTGTGCAGAAATGATTGTGTCACAGCGTAACACACATTTTTGGATCATTTTATTGTTTTTTTTAACCCCATTATTATACCACCTGACTATGCCACTTATATACTCCGCCCGGCTTACATATGCCCTACATTATAAACGGAAACACCAGCAAGACTCCAAACAAAACTACTACCAAGCAAAATCCACGCTCCAAAAGCCAAATGGCGTTACCTCCCATCTGAACCCTACAGCGTCCCCAAACAGCAGTTTCCTTCCACATATATGGCACCGTCATACCCGGGAGAACCCTTTTAGCAATTTTTGGGGGGTGTGTCTCCAGTGGCATAAGCTGGGCACGACATATTTGCCACTGAATGGCATATCTAGGGAAAAATATAAATTTTTTATTTGCACCATCAACAGCGCATTTATTTATGGAAAAGACCTGTGGGGTGAAAATGCTCACTACACCCCTTAATAAATGCCTTGAAGGGTGCAGTTTCCATAATGGGGTCACTTCCCAGGGGTTTATTTTTATTATTTCACATCTGAGCCTCTGCAGTTGTGAACCAATACTTTGTAAATCGCGAAATTAGGCCTCAATTTTACATGGTACGCTTTCACTCCTGAGCCTGGTCGACTGTCCAGGCAAGAGATTAGGGCCACATGTAGGGTGTTTCTAAAACCAGGAAACCCAGCATAATAATTAGAGAGCTGTCTTGTTATGGTGGCACAAGCCGGGCACCACATATTGTCCACATATCTGTGGAAAAAATCCCATTTTCACTCTGCAACATCGAGTTCACACTAATTTCTACAAAACACCTGCAGGGTTAACATGCTCACTACACCCAAAGGTAAATGCATTGAGGGGTGTAGTTTCCAAAATTGGGTCACTTCTGGGGGGTTTCCACTGTTTTGGGCCCACAGGCGCCCAGAAACCAATCCAGCAACATCTGCACTCCAAATGGCGGTCCTTCACTTCTGAGCCCTGCCGTGTGCCCAAACAGCAGTTTATGACCACATATGGGGTATTGCCGTACTCGGGAGAAATTGCTTTACAAATGTTGGGTTCTTTTTTTTCCTTTATTTGTTGCGAAAATGAAAAAATGTGCGCTAAAGCTACGTCTTATTGAAGAAAAAGGATTGTTTTTATTTTCACTGCCCAATTCTAATAAATTCTATGAAACATCTGTGGGGTCAAAATGCTCACTTCGCCCCTAGATGAATTCCTCAAGAGGTGTAGTTTCCTAAATGGTGTCACTTTTTGGCCGTTTTCATTGTTTTTTCCCCTCAGGGGCTTTGCAAATGTGACATGGCCACCGCAAACCATTCCTGCTCAATGTGATCTCCAAAAGCCAAATAGCGCTCTTTCCATTCTAAGCCAAGCCGTGTCTCCAAACAGCCGTTTATTACCACATGTGGGGCATTGTTTTACTCGGGAGAAATTGCTTTACAAATTTTGTGGTGCTTTTTCTCCTTCAGTCCTTGTGGAAATGAGTAAAAATAAGCTAAACCTACATTTTCTTTGAAAAAATGTTGATTTTTATTTTCAGGGCCTACTTCCAATAATTTCTGCAAAAAAACTGTGGGGTCAAATCGCTCACTATACCCCTAGATAATTTCCTCAATGGGTGTAGTCTCCAAAATGGGGTCAGTTGTGGGGGATTTCTACTGTTTTGTCTCCTCAGGGACTTCGTAAATGTGACATGGCCTCCGCAAACCATTCCTGCTAAATGTGAACTCCAAAAGCCAAATGGCACTCCATCCCTTCGAAGCCCTGCCGTGTGTCCAAACAGCCGTTTATTACCACATGTGGGGTATTGTTTTACTCGGGAGAGACTGGTTTACAAATTTTACACTGCTTTTTCTCCTTCAGTCCTTGTGGAAATGAGAAAAAATTAGCTAAACCTACATTTTCTTTGAAAAAATTTAGATTGTCATTTTCAGGGCCTACTTCCAATAATTTATGCAAAAAACCTGTTGGGTCAAAACGCTCACTGTACCCCTAGATAATTTCCTCAATGGGTGTAGTTTCCAAAATGGGGTCACTTGTGGGGGTTTCCACTGTTTTGTCCCCTCAGGGGCTTTGTAAATGCGACATGGCCTCCGCAAACCATTCCTGCTAAACTTGAGCTCCAAAAGCCAAATAGCGCTCTTTCCCTTCTCAGCCCTGCCGTGTCTCCAAACAACCGTTTATTTCCACATGTGGGGTATTGTTTTACCCGGGAGAAATTGCTTTACAAATTTTACGGTGCTTTTTCTCCTTTAGTCCTTGTGGAAATGAGAAAAAAAATCGCTAAACCTACATTTTCTTTGAAAAAATGTCGATTTTAATTTTCATGTCCTAATTCCAATAATTTCTGTAAAAAACCTGTGCGGTCAAAATGCTCACTGTACCCCTAGATAATTTCCTTGTGGTGTGTAGTTTCCTAGATGGGGTCACTTTTGGGGGATTTTGACTGTTTTGGCACCACAAGAGCCCTTCAAACCTGACATGGTGCCTAAAATTTATTCTAACAAAAATAAGGCCCCAAAATCCACTAGGTGTTCCTTTGCTTCTGAGGCCGATGCTTCAGTCCAGTAGCACGCTACGGCCACATGTGGGATATTTTCTAAAACTGCAGAAACTGAGCAACAAATATTGAGTTGCATTTCTCTGGTAAAACCTTCTGTGTTATAAAAAAAATTGTACTAAAAATTTATTTCTGCAAAAAAATATGAAATTTGTAAATTTCACCTCTACTTTGCTTTAATTCCTGTGACATGTGTAAAGGGTTAAGACATTTTCTAAATGCTGTTTTGAATACTTTGAGGGGTGAAGTTTTTAAAATGGGGTGACTTTTTGGGGGTTTAT